>NC_057419.1:14391279-14438932 GCF_019320065.1 Cervus canadensis
AAACATCCCACCCTCGCCTTCTCCCACAGAGTCCAAAAGTCTGTTCTGTACATCTGTGTCTCTTTCTGTTTTGCATATAGGGTTATCATTACCATCTTTCTAAATTCCATATATATGTGTTAGTATGCTGTAATGTTCTTTTATCTTTCTGGCTTACTTCACTCTGTATAATGGGCTCCAGTTTCATCCATCTCATTAGAACTGATTCAAATGAATTCTTTTTAATGGCTGAGTAATATTCCATGGTGTATATGTACCACAGCTTCCTTATCCATTCATCTGCTGATGGGCATCTAGGTGCTTCCATGTCCTGGCTATTATAAACAGTGCGCGATAACATTGGTCAGTGTCTCTTTCAGATTCTGGTTTCCTCGTTGTATGCCCAGAAGTGGTATTGCTGGTCATATGGCAGTTCTATTTCCAGTTTTTTAAGAAATCTCCACACTGTTCTCCATAGCGGCTGTACTAGTTTGCATTCCCACCAACAGTGTAAGAGGGTTCCCTTTTCTCCACACCCTCTCCAGCATTTATTGCTTGTAGACTTTTGGATAGCAGCCATCCTGACTGGCGTGTGATGGTACCTCATTGTGGTTTGATTTGCATTTCTCTGATAATGAGTGATGTTGAGCATCTTTTCATGTGTTGTCTCTGCTTTTTAATATGCTGTCTAGGTTGGTCATAACTTTCCTTCCAAGGAGTAAGTGTCTTTTAATTTCATGGCTGCAATCACCATCTGCAACATGGTGAGATAAAAACCCTTACAAAACCAAAGTGCTCCTATATACCACCAATAATTAATTGGAAAATATAATTAGGTAAGATAGGTAGGGCTTTTGCACAAACAACTCTGGTCCACACATCTATCCATCCACTCACTCACCCACCTACATGAAGAAAAAGAAGAAACAAATACTAAAAAACAAGGAATAAACTCAATAAGAAATGTGGAAGATGCATATGAACAAAATTGTAAAATATCATTGAAGTGTTTTTAAGAAGATTGCAATGGAAAGACCTGAACATATTCTTGGAAAAGAAGACTCAGTATCAACAAGAATAGTCATTTCTCACCAAAATAATCTATTTTAATGATTAAATTGATTGCAGATCTTGGTGAAGAAGGAAATGGCAACCTATTGGGTTGGGAAGATCCCCTGGAGGAGGGCATGGCAACCCACTCCAGTATTCTTTCCTGGACAATCCTATGGATGGAGGAGCCTCACAGGCTGCAGTCCTTGGGGTCACAGAGAGTCAGACAATGACTGAGTAACTAAACAACAATACATATCTTGGAAAACCATAAAGCTACAAAAAAGTGAAACAGATTTATATGCACTGACAAGGCAAATAACCATGATACAGTGTCAAGTGAAATGTTTCCCAGAATGATTTCATTAATGCAAAAGAAACATTGTTTCATAATTGTTTCTACACAGAGCTAGAGGTTGTATATAAATAGTAGTATCACAGAGAGTAGAAGGGATAGGATGAGGGCAGGGAAGCAGATTTATAATTTATTCCTATGACTGCATGCTTCAGATTTTTACAACAAGCTTTATTTTTCTAATTAAAAACTTTAAGAATATTAAAGACAATAGAACTTGTTTGTGCATGTGTGTGCTAAGTCACTTCAGTCATGTCCAACTCTGCGATCCTAAGGACTGTAGCCCACCAGGCTCCTCTGTCCATGGCATTTTCCAGGCAAGAATACTGGAGTGGGTTGCCATGCCCTCCTCCAGGGGATCTTCCCAACCCAGGGATCGAACCCACCTCTCTTATGTCTCCTGCATTGGCAGGTGGGTTCTTTACCACTAGCGCCACCTGGGAAGCTCTAGAACTTGTTTACTAGCTTCTAAATACTTTCAGATTCAAATTCCCCAAAATTAGTTCAGAAACAGTATACCAAACACATAACTGATTCTTCAAGAACAAAATAAAATATACATAAAATATACAGATACAAGCAAACCCACAAACAAATTGTATGTTTCTCATCTTTCTGAGTATAAAAACACCGAAAAATGATAGTGTTAGTCACTCAGACATGTTCGACTCTTTGCAGCCCCATGGACTGTAGCCCACCAGGCTCCTCTGTCCATGGAATTCTCCAGGCAAGAAGATTGGATTGGATTGCCATTTCCTTCTCCAGGGGATCTTCCTGACCTAGGGATTGAACCCAGGTTTCCTGAATTGCAGGCAGATTCTTCACCATCTGCGCTATCAGGGAAGTCCCTACCCACCACATAGGAAGACTAAGTAAGGTACACAGCAAATATCATGCACTAAAATATGTGAACTGTTATTATTCCCAGACAGCAGAGTCAGAGAAAAACATGCAGCGGCCAATTTGGATATAAAACATATTAAATTACATACATAATCTTGACTCATTACATGTAAAGACAAAATAGGTATCATAACTATAAGAGAATCATGACTACAAAATACACTATCTTAAACCAGATTTGAGCTGAACAGGGAGAGGGAGAAAGGAGTCCACAAAGCAGGTGAGAAGGAGTGAGGAAGGAAAGCCGGAGGCTTCACATGGATTTACCAGGCCAATGATCCACTCACCACCAATTTTAGTGTAAAATAATGTTTTTTGCTTAAACTTACAGATAAAGGGAAAACAATTTTATCCTTTAAAGATAATCTATCATAGATATAGCACAGAAAATAGGACTATTTTCCCACTGCATTGGAATCACATTTAACATAGGTTTGTAGGCTATTTTCACTAAGGGCAAAGTTTCTCAGTCCTGGCATGACTGACTGGCACTATAAACCACTGGGTTGGATAATTCTTTGTTGTAGGGGACTGTCCTGTGTATTATATATTATAGTATGTTTAGCAGTGTCCCTGGCCTCTATCCACTAGGGCCAGCAGCACCCCTGTTTCCTAGCTAGGACAACCGAAAATGTCTCCAGACATTGCTGAATACCTCCAGGTGTGGGGGAGCATGTGCAAAACTGCCCCAGGCTGAAAAATCAGTGACTTACCAAAATGATGAACATTCTCCTTTGTCATGAAATGTTCTCTAAATGCATCTTTTAATGATTTTAAAATATTACAACACACGGGCTTCCCTGGTGGCTCGAACAGTAAAGAATCTGCCTGCAACGCAAGAGACCCGGGTTCAATCCCTGGGTCAGGAAGATCCCCTGGAGAAGGGCATGGCAACCCACTGCAGTATGCTTGCCTAGAAAATCCCATGCACAGAGGAGCCTGGGGGGCTATGGTCCATGGGGTCGCAAGAGTCTGACACGACTGAGCAACTAGCACTTTCACTTTCACAACATACAATAAGTTAATTCAAGCATTACATATAATTAGGCATTTTACTTTCATCATCTTTTGTTTCATGATAAATAAGAAGAAACACTTGTATAACGTTCTTTGGTTGGATAACTGATTATTTCCTTAAAACGAACTCCCAGGTTGCATTATTCAATCAGAAGGCATGGACATTTAAAAAATGCACCCTTGTTCCATTCTCCAGCAATATTGAGCCAAAGACACACTCCTTTGGAGGTAAAATGTGTTTTTATACCACCAATACTATGTTACCCCTGTGTATTATACTTTATAAAAATTATTTATGAATCAAATACATTAAAAATGATATACCATATTACAGTATACCATTTTTATTTATCAGCATTTATTTTCCTATTTACTCTTCATGGGCTTAGTCATTTTATTTGATGACTGAATCTTATATAAAATATTATTCTTCTCTTTTGCAGTGATATTTTTGAAGTAATTTCTACTTGTGTATGACAGATATCACCCTCTGTATTCCCTGTATAATTTCATTTTACTGGCCCTGACTGCATTGCTAGGAAGGATTTGAAATGTGAGAGCAAGACAACAGGAAGGATTTATAGAAATACTCTGAGAGGAAGTGGACATTCTTTTCTACCAGCCCGAGAACAAGAATTTCTTACTTATCTATTGATAAACAGTCTAGTAAATTCAGGCCTCTGGAAATGAACCTGAAAGCAAAGATAAAGCAGAGGCAGAAGAACTGTCACCATGAATCAAAAGCTAATATCGAACTGTTCTCTAGCATAATTCTAATATCTGTGTAATAGCAAAGTACAAGAATGGATATTCATAATACTATTTGTGCATTTTCAGAAATACTAAATGGAGTACAATATGGTCTATTTGAGAAGGCAGAAATCTAAGGTGACCTCCATGATTTCCACCCTCTTGATGGCAGTTGGAGACGCCCTAAGCAGAGGACCCAACAAACCCACAACTGGATTCCTGACCCATTGTTTTAGGCCATTGCTTATAGTTACTCAGAACAGAAAACTAATACTGTAGGAGGTGACTAATATTAATTTAGGGTAACTTTCATTAAAATGGTTAAACTGTTTGAGCCTGTAAAAAATTAAATTTCAGTGATCATACCTGGAAATTTATTCTCTTTGAAGAGCTCAGGCCCCAACAAAGGCTTGATGAGGGGAGGGCAATTTGAACATTTCACCACCTGTTAAAATGTATCATTAATGCATAACCCAGTATAGTATACTCAAATCTAAATTTATGATCTAAATTTTTAATATATTCCATTTACGACAAAGATAAGAAATGACACCAGAGAAATAACTAAAAATAGTAACTCTGATTTTGACTCTTTTCAGTGATGCTGATGAGACTAAATTACGCTCTGTTCAAAAACACCATGATCAGTAATGTAACTAATTGACAAATGAAAGCAGAAGGGACATCTGCCAAAATTTGGGTAATTAAAATAAATGCCTGTCTTCATTATGTACACATTAAATTTATCATACAATTACTGTATGATATTTGTATTCTTTGCTTCAAAGAATTTTATAGTATCAAAATTTTTTTTCTAAAAATAAGCATGAGAAATTAAACTTACACAGCTGCAAAAAGGAAGAAAAAAGAAAGAAAACAATTTACTCCCAAATAAGTTTTATTTACTATTTAAACCATACCTCATAGGAGTCATTTGAATAGACAATGCATAACTGATAAAATATGTAAGAATGATCATTAAATTATTTGTTATAATAAAACACAGAATCACCTCATATACTCATCAATATGGGATTGTTTAATATTTTTTATGTTATGTAATAAATGTTATGTAGTCATTAAAAAGAATGTTTGTCAGATTTTACTGACATGGACATACCCATAATGTTTTATTGAATGAAAAAAGTTGTAACACAATACATACAGTTTGAGGACATTGTTATTTTAAAAATTTTGTGTACATATTTGCATTTTGTGTAAAGAAATTTTTAAAATATAAGGTTTGTGAAAATAAAATGACAAAGATTTAGCAAAACCAACTGCTAAGAGAAGATTACACTGGGGAGAAGGAATAAGGAGGAGGTACCTCTTTTATTCATTATAATATTTATGAATCCTGAATCTACATGGTTCATAGATACAGAATAATGTATAAAATGTTTCATTTTCAATCTAATTTCTAAAATATCTAATTACACATCTTGCAAACGTCAAACCAGATTCAAGTACAAACCCTCAGCAATAGGAATCATATTCCCCTTCTATCCTCTTAGTCCACTACCCTTCTTCTGCCCTATGGCCTTTTATGCGGCTTGTTTTACCATGTCTCTCCTAGCCCCCATGACTCAAGCCCTCAGGCTTCATCTTCTCCTACCTATTCTCTGGTTTAATCCAAAAACCCCTAAGAAACTCTTAGCCAATTGAGGTAAACTTCTTTCCACTTTGAATAAACTTGAGCAGAGAGAATGGAAACATCTACACATTAATAATTTATGACTTATCACATCACACTATTATAATTTATTTTTTAATATCAAACACATTTTAGTTAGGTTAACTTTTTTTTGATCTGTACTTTTTTCCATTTGCTTCTTGGTAGCAAGATCCTTTCCAGTTCAAACCTTTCCATTTTCATTTGATCAGAGTTAATTAAGCTTAATTCAACAAATTTCTCTTGACCACTTAGTGACCAAAATGAAGATGGCAACCAGATGAAGATGGATTTTCTCAAAGAGATTACACTCTAGGGAGAGGAGGCAAAGGCTTCAACAACAGACATAATAGAGAAGTAAATTACCTGGAGTGGGACTAGGAAGAGAAAAACATGGTAATGAGAAGTTGGGGGTGGGGAGTGTACAAGTCACTTAGATTTTAGAGAAACTAAAGGAAGTTGTGAGGAGCCAGGACAAATCAAGGACTCACCATCACATTGAGGACAGGTCCAAGGTGCAGCAGAAGGGCGCTGGACTGTGGGAGGGAAGATGTCTGTGGTCTATTTCCGCTTACTTGTCCCTTAAACCACTGTCTATGGCTCTGCAAATGCAGACAGGCCCCTCACTGCAAGCCCATAATTGGAACTGAGAGGCAATTCGTCTGTTTCCTAAATGTTCCCATCAAGAGACTTTGGAGAGGCTTACTATTAAGAACTGGCCACAGTTAGGCTGTTGACCTAAACATTTTCTTTTGGACTTTTTCCTTTGTAATGTGTAGGTCTTAACTGACCTTGCTCCCACATGGATCTGTTTCCCACCTGAATACATAGCTTAAGTTCAATTCTTAAGAGAATGTTTTACAAGAACCTGTAATCTCGCAATATGTCATAGATGTAGCAAGATAAAATATGGTCCAAGTTAGAATACCCTTATGTTGACTAAACTTTTCATCTTCCTTAACCACTTCTCTACCTTCCTGGATACCTTGGATTGTGGCCCTAAACACTGCCATATTCGGGTTTTATTAATACTAATGTTGGGGAGTTATTGTTGATTTATTATAGGTGACTATTTGTCACTGTCGTTTGTTTAATGTAACTGTTCTGTGCTTAGTCGCTCAGTTGTGTCTGACTCTTTGCGACCCCATGGACTGTAGCCCACCAGGCTCCTCTGTCCATGGGATTCTCCAGGCAAGAATACTGGAGTGGGTTGCCATGCCCTCCTCCAGGGGATCTTCCCAACCCAGGAATTGAACCAGAGTTTCCTGCATTGCAGGCGGATTTTTTACCAGCTGAGCTACCAGGGAAGCCCTAAAGTAACTGAGACAATGACTAAGTGAGAGACCTGGAAAGGACTGTGAACACTGGGGAATCCTGAATACATGGTAACTGAGTGGCTGTGGGATAAACAGATAAAGAGATTGAGATACTCAGTGACAGCTTTGGAACGACTCATACTTGCCCAATGTCAAAGAGTAACAGAACTAACTAATTGTTCCTTGACTTTCAATTCAAGGCTTTCCATTCCCTCCATTCCCTTTCGTTATGAGTCAAGTATACACTCCTTTGCCTACTCAAACACCAAATATTTTATTTGTGGAAATATGCAAAGACATTGTTTCAGTACTCAGATGCTCTCCTCCCCATGCCCTTCTGATTCTCTGGGCAAGTGAGATCAAAGCTACAATCCCACAAATTTCTTTGATGTGTTGGTTAGACCATCAATATAGCAAGCTAGGCAGAAGACAAAAAGGGCATTTAATGACCACAAGAAACGCTTTTACAAGCTTCCCTTCTCTATAAATCTGACATAGTGATTTACACAGGACTCATCTGAATTTACCTCCAAGTAGCAGAGATAACTTCAAGAATATGGATCCTGGTAAAATTTAGATATCCTGATTAGCACAACACATCGAAATGACAAAATGCCAATCGACCTTATTGCTATGTTTAATCAACAAATCTTATATGTTTCAAAAAATTTTTAAAAATACTTAAGTGAAAGTCACTCAGCCGTGTGCGATTCTTTGCAACCGCATGGACTATACAGTCCATGGAATTCTCCAGGTACACCATAAAAATATGTCTAAATGATTAATAGACAAAATCACTGGCTCCATTTAATAAAAAGAATTCTTTCACATTATCTGCACAGCTTAAAATTGTCTCTACTGACCAAGATATCACTTCCCTCTTTGTGCTTCTGAAGCATTTGGAATATATTTCTACTCACAAGGGGTGGTAACCATTATCTTATATTCCTTTTTGCTAGACTTGGAGGAAAAGGAACATCACCCTAACAGTCCCAGTGACTGGTACAACACTGAGCATTTACTAAGTTCATGGATAGATGTAAGATGAATGGTTATATGGTTGTGATATCTATAACACTTCACAACCACCAGCACCATATAAGAGTTTTTCCAATGGTTTTCCTTTTAAATTAGCACACACTTTTTTTTTTAATTAATTAATTTATCTTAATTGGGGCATTACAAATGCCTCATTTCTCCCACAAAATCATCTGCATTGCTCCCCATCCCCCGCTAGACATGTCAGGATGGGGCTTTGTGATGTCAAGCCTCACCCAGGGCCACCATCGCCTGGGGAAGAGACTTGCTGACCTCATAAAGCATGAGGGTGAGGCTCCATGGGGACGGGTATATATAGGGGTGCTCAGGGGCTCTGAGCAGACCACTGGGAGTCCTCAAAATGACTGAGATGACGAGGAAGCCAAAAGGCTCCAGAGTACTTATGGAACATGCGCCTCCTGTTACCCAGGAGAAGATGAAGACCTCCTATCAATTGAGGTCCAGAAAAAATGTCAAGGTGAGCTGAACCCAGCCAAACTCCTCTTGCCCATCGACCCCACCCCAAAACACACCCTCCCCTGTCCTTGCCTGGCACATAACCCTTCTCTGCCCACACCCCTTCTGCTGAAGCCATCGTTCCCACCTGTCTTCACACTCTTCCCTAAACCAGTGCCATTCTTTGCTCCCTCTCTTGTTTTCTCCAGGTGGCCAGGGTAACCGCGAGGTTGAATGATCCCATTCCCGCAAAGATGCCTAAGAAAACTCACAAGACTCACGCCACAAAGAAGCTTAAGAATATCCGAGGCTCAAAGCTCTGTAGCCAGTGCTCCAAGGGGAATGAAGAGCTGAATGAGAACGAACGAGAGGAGGTCCCACAGACCATGGAGACTCCTGCCATTCCAGCTAATCAGAACGAACGAGAGGAGGTCCCAGAGACCAAGGAGACCCCTGCCATTCCAGTTAATCAGAACGAACGAGAGGAGGTGCCAAAGACCATGGAGACCCCTGCCATTCCAGGTAATCAGAACGAACGAGAGGAGGTCCCAGAGACCATGGAGACCCCTGCCCTTCCAGCTAATCAGAACGAACCAGAGGAGGTCCCAAAGACCATGGAGACCCCTGCCATTCCAGCTGGACCAGTGGACAGCCAGTGACTTTGGGGCATGGCTAGAGACCTCAGAAATCCTCAGGGGTCTCACCGCTGAGTACTGGCCAACACTACAGATGCTGAATATTACAGCAACCGCATACATTAATAACGAAAATAAAATCAAATCAACCTGATATGAAATTAGGTTTGTCTCTGAGTTCTCTGATAGTGGGGTGCAGAGAGGGCAGGGAAGGGATAAGTGTGTGAGGAGGGAGGGAGATGGCTTCTGTGGAGTTGGAGGTGGGACCAGAAGGTCCAGGTTGCCAGAAAGTAGGGGGAAGAGCTGGTTCCAGACTGAGCTTCAAAGACACACTTCCCATGGGAGAAGAGGAAGAGGACTTGGTGTTTCTCTGTGTGAGTGCAGAGATGGACACTTAGCTGGGGAGCTGTGTCGTGTGGGGGGGAGGGGGGCAGTGCCATTTGTTCCAAAGGCATACAAAGGAGCTGCCCCATCAAGAGAATGGAATATTGACATTTGCAGCAACATGGAAGGTAGAATATTGAGTAAAATAACTCAGACAGAGATAGACAAATAATGTATGATATCACTTATAGAATCTAAACATACCGCAAAGTAGAGAATATGATAATAATGGAGGTGCACAAATATAGAGAAGCATCTACTGGTTACCAGCGGGGAGGGGAAGAGGGCGGGACAATACAGAGGTGGGGGAGTGGGAGGCACGCAGTGATAGTTAGGTGGAAGATGAGCTCAGGGATGCATTGTACAACATGGGGAATAGAGCCAGGACTTTGTTATAGCGATAAATGGAAAGCAAGCTTTAACAGTTGTATAATAAGAAAGAAAAGGAAAGAAAGAGGGGGGAGGAAGCAGGGAAGAAAGGAAGGAAAAGAATGGTGTTTTTGGAGGTCAAAGAGCCAATAGTGATTAGGCCCTTTTTAGCAAAGGAATCTATTTTATTTTTTTTTTAATTTATATATTTTAATTGGAGGCTAATTGCTTTACGATACTGTGGTGGTTTTTGCCATACATTGACATGAATCAGCCATGGGTGTACATGTGTTCCCCATCCTGATCCCCCCTCCCCCCTCCCTCCCCATCCCATCCCTCTGGGTCATCCCAGTGCACCAGCCCTGAGCACCCTGTCATATGCATCGAACATGGACTGGCTATCCCTTTCACATATGATAATATACATGTTTCAATGCTATTCTGTCAGATCAACCCACCCTCGCCTTCTCCCACAGAGTCCAAAAGACTATTCTCTACATCTGTGTCTCTTTTGCTGTCTCGCATATAGGGTTATCATTACCATCTTTCTAAATTCCATATATATGCCTTCGTAAAGTGTATTGGTGTTTTTCTTTCTGACTTACTTCACTCTGTATAATAAGCTCCAGTTTCATCTACCTCATTAGAACGGATTCAAATGTGTTCTTTTTATGGCTGAGCAATATTCCATTGTGTATATGTACCACAGCTTTCTTACCCATTTGTCTGCTGATGGACATCTAGGTTGCTCCCATGCCCTGGCTATTGTAAACAGTGCTGTGATGAACATTGGGGCACACGTGTCTTTTTCACTTCTGGGTGAATCACGATTTGAATGAGGAGAAACCATGATGACTATTAGCCTCTTAGTGGGAAACCCTGCACACGAGTTTGGTTGAAGGAGTGGGACCAAAGTTGGTGATGGTTGTTTCAAACCGTCTGAGAGTGCTCAGATGGACATGTGGGGTGCTGTCCTGCTGGGGGACATCTCTGGTCGCTCTGTTCTCACCAGCAACGGAGGATTTTCTTTCCTTGCTTTCATTTCCCTTCTTTCCCTTTCTCCATCTTTCCTCCCTACCTGCCTTTCTTTCACAAATATTCAATGTGCTGCGCTGTGCTGTGCTTCGTTGCTCAGCCGGGTCCACCTCTTTGTGACCCCATGGACTGTAGCCCGCAAGGCTCCTCTGTCCATGGGGATTCTCCAGGCAAGCATACTGGAGCAGGCTGCCATTCCCCGCTCCAGGGGATCTTCCCAACCCAGGGATTGAATCCTGGTCTCCCATGGTGCATGTGGGTTTTTTTTTTGGTTTTTTTTGGTTTTTTTTTTTTTTTTTTACTGTCTGAGCCATCAGGAAACCCTTAAAATGGGCTTCATCTGACACTATGTTTTTCCTATCTGTAAGATCAAATGGGGTCTATTTTAGGATTTCCAGGTCTCTCCTTACTTTTACAACACACAAAACACACTTATTCCAAGTATCTTAATGTCTCTGTCTGCAATTACTAAAATCTATGCCACTTCTGCCTGAGTTTCAGTTCTCAAGGGAATTTTAGTATGATTTTTCTTACTTTCGTGAGATTTAATATGTTCTTAACGTGGTTTGGGGCTAGTTCCATACTCTTCTTGTGAATTGGCCGCTCATGTCTTTAAACATGTCTTCATCAATTTAAAGGCCAGTGATACATCTTTCTTATAAAGTGTTGCCTCGTGCCTCTTGCCCATTTTTCTATCAGGTTTTAAGATCTTCTAAAAATTCTAAGAGTCATCTTTTGGGTTTGTTTACGGCGTGCATTTTCTACCTCTTAAAATGTTCAGCAGTGTGATGGACCCTGGGTGAATAAGCAACAAGTGGACACCAGGATGTGAACACTTCACAGGAAACCCAGGGAGACCCACTAAGCCAACAAACTGTCCCCAGGGGTGCACCTCAGGCTGGTTGACCCTACGAGTCAACTAGAAAAACGAGGACTGAGGTGGAGCACACAATCCATTCCCCTTTCCTCCAGAGCCAACCAGATCAATGAGAGACCATGGGAACTAGATGCACAGGACAGGATGACTCAGTGTTTCGTCCAAGAAGCTGGAAGCTCGTGGCAGCTGCTCGTGGAAATGAATTCCACCATGGTTTTGGCTGTGAGGTCAGCTCCAAGGGAGCTTCCGGCAAGAAAACAAGATGAGAAAAGAGATTTGGAGGGCACGTGTTGAGAAGACCTTGCACACAAGGGGTGGGCAAGCTCCACCCCTTGCTGGGAATACTAATCAGCCGCAGGTGGGCATTTCCTGCATGGGATCCCCCAGCACAACCTGAAACATGCATTTCTCTGCCCCTTCCCCATCACCCTGTTCAAACCCAAGCCTGGGTAGTACTCCTAGTGAGGTGACCCTGAGTCCTAGACTTGAAATGGGACAGTTCCGTGTGGAGCAAGGGCAAGTGTATTCACTGCATTCTCACAGCCTGAAGACAAGGGTTTCTGACTGGAGACCAGAAAACGGAGGCGAGTTCCGGGAACACTGAGACAAGGAGGCGGGATGGAAAGGTTTCTGTCGGCTGCCCAGAATTCAATGGGCTTCAAGGTGCATTAAGACCACACTGCAGGAGGAATGTGGAATGATTCTCGCTTCCACAGACACTTAAACACAGCCTAGTTGTCATGGAGGGATTTCAGGCAAGGTATTAAACACTAGACAATGGTGAAAGGTGAGAGAGAACAGAATGAAAGCCTGAGCAGTGTGGCTGAGGGGAAGGTTTGGAGGAGATGCACTCTGCCTGCTGTGTGACCCATCAGAGTTGACGTAGAGAGATGAGGGTGGCAGGTGAGTTTGGAGGCCTCTTTAGGGCATTAAAAATGCCACATTTCTCCCACAAAATCATCTGCATTGCTCCCCATCCCCCGCTAGACATGTCAGGATGGGGCTTTGTGATGTCAAGCCTCACCCAGGGCCACCATTGCCTGGGGAAGAGACTTGCTGACCTCATAAAGCATGAGGGTGAGGCTCCATGGGGACGGGTATATATAGGGGTGCTCAGGGGCTCTGAGCAGACCACTGGGAGTCCTCAAAATGACTGAGATGACGAGGAAGCCAAAAGGCTCCAGAGTACTTATGGAACATGCGCCTCCTGTTACCCAGGAGAAGATGAAGACCTCCTATCAACTGAGGTCCAGAAAAAATGTCAAGGTGAGCTGAACCCAGCCAAACTCCTCTTGCCCATCGACCCCACCCCAAAACACACCCTCCCCTGTCCTTGCCTGGCACATAACCCTTCTCTGCCCACACCCCTTCTGCTGAAGCCATCGTTCCCACCTGTCTTCACACTCTTCCCTAAACCAGTGCCATTCTTTGCTCCCTCTCTTGTTTTCTCCAGGTGGCCAGGGTAACCGCGAGGTTGAATGATCCCATTCCCGCAAAGATGCCTAAGAAAACTCACAAGACTCACGCCACAAAGAAGCTTAAGAATATCCGAGGCTCAAAGCTCTGTAGCCAGTGCTCCAAGGGGAATGAAGAGCTGAATGAGAACGAACGAGAGGAGGTCCCACAGACCATGGAGACTCCTGCCATTCCAGCTAATCAGAACGAACGAGAGGATGTCCCAGAGACCAAGGAGACCCCTGCCATTCCAGTTAATCAGAACGAACGAGAGGAGGTCCCAAAGACCATGGAGACCCCTGCCATTCCAGGTAATCAGAACGAACGAGAGGAGGTCCCAGAGACCATGGAGACCCCTGCCCTTCCAGCTAATCAGAACGAACCAGAGGAGGTCCCAAAGACCATGGAGACCCCTGCCATTCCAGCTGGACCAGTGGACAGCCAGTGACTTTGGGGCATGGCTAGAGACCTCAGAAATCCTCAGGGGTCTCGCCGCTGAGTACTGGCCAACACTACAGATGCTGAATATTACAGCAACCGCATACATTAATAACGAAAATAAAATCAAATCAACCTGATATGAAATTAGGTTTGTCTCTGAGTTCTCTGATAGTGGGGTGCAGAGAGGGCAGGGAAGGGATAAGTGTGTGAGGAGGGAGGGAGATGGCTTCTGTGGAGTTGGAGGTGGGACCAGAAGGTCCAGGTTGCCAGAAAGTAGGGGGAAGAGCTGGTTCCAGACTGAGCTTCAAAGACACACTTCCCATGGGAGAAGAGGAAGAGGACTTGGTGTTTCTCTGTGTGAGTGCAGAGATGGACACTTAGCTGGGGAGCTGTGTCGTGTGGGGGGGAGGGGGGCAGTGCCATTTGTTCCAAAGGCATACAAAGGAGCTGCCCCATCAAGAGAATGGAATATTGACATTTGCAGCAACATGGAAGGTAGAATATTGAGTAAAATAACTCAGACAGAGATAGACAAATAATGTATGATATCACTTATAGAATCTAAACATACCGCAAAGTAGAGAATATGATAATAATGGAGGTGCACAAATATAGAGAAGCATCTACTGGTTACCAGCGGGGAGGGGAAGAGGGCGGGACAATACAGAGGTGGGGGAGTGGGAGGCACGCAGTGATAGTTAGGTGGAAGATGAGCTCAGGGATGCATTGTACAACATGGGGAATAGAGCCAGGACTTTGTTATAGCGATAAATGGAAAGCAAGCTTTAACACTTGTATAATAAGAAAGAAAAGGAAAGAAAGAGGGGGGAGGAAGGAGGGAAGAAAGGAAGGAAAAGAATGGTGTTTTTGGAGGTCAAAGAGCCAATAGTGATTAGGCCCTTTTTAGCAAAGGAATCTATTTTATTTTTTTTTTAATTTATTTATTTTAATTGGAGGCTAATTGCTTTACGATACTGTGGTGGTTTTTGCCATACATTGACATGAATCAGCCATGGGTGTACATGTGTTCCCCATCCTGATCCCCCCTCCCACCTCCCTCCCCATCCCATCCCTCTGGGTCATCCCAGTGCACCAGCCCTGAGCACCCTGTCATATGCATCGAACATGGACTGGCTATCCCTTTCACATATGATAATATACATGTTTCAATGCTATTCTGTCAGATCAACCCACCCTCGCCTTCTCCCACAGAGTCCAAAAGACTATTCTCTACATCTGTGTCTCTTTTGCTGTCTCGCATATAGGGTTATCATTACCATCTTTTTAAATTCCATATATATGCCTTCGTAAAGTGTATTGGTGTTTTTCTTTCTGACTTACTTCACTCTGTATAATAAGCTCCAGTTTCATCTACCTCATTAGAACGGATTCAAATGCGTTCTTTTTATGGCTGAGCAATATTCCATTGTGTATATGTACCACAGCTTTCTTACCCATTTGTCTGCTGATGGACATCTAGGTTGCTCCCATGCCCTGGCTATTGTAAACAGTGCTGTGATGAACATTGGGGCACACGTGTCTTTTTCACTTCTGGGTGAATCACGATTTGAATGAGGAGAAACCATGATGACTATTAGCCTCTTAGTGGGAAACCCTGCACACGAGTTTGGTTGAAGGAGTGGGACCAAAGTTGGTGATGGTTGTTTCAAACCGTCTGAGAGTGCTCAGATGGACATGTGGGGTGCTGTCCTGCTGGGGGACATCTCTGGTCGCTCTGTTCTCACCAGCAACGGAGGATTTTCTTTCCTTGCTTTCATTTCCCTTCTTTCCCTTTCTCCATCTTTCCTCCCTACCTGCCTTTCTTTCACAAACATTCAATGTGCTGCGCTGTGCTGTGCTTCGTTGCTCAGCCGGGTCCACCTCTTTGTGACCCCATGGACTGTAGCCCGCAAGGCTCCTCTGTCCATGGGGATTCTCCAGGCAAGCATACTGGAGCAGGCTGCCATTCCCCGCTCCAGGGGATCTTCCCAACCCAGGGATTGAATCCTGGTCTCCCATGGTGCATGTGGGTTTTTTTTTGGTTTTTTTTTTTTTTTACTGTCTGAGCCATCAGCAAACCCTTAAAATGGGCTTCATCTGACACCATGTTTTTCCTATCTGTAAGATCAAATGGGGTCTATTTTAGGATTTCCATGTCTCTCCTTACTTTTACAACACACAAAACACACTTATGCCAAGTATCTTAATGTCTCTGTCTGCAATTACTAAAATCTATGCCACTTCTGCCTGAGTTTCAGTTCTCAAGGGAATTTTAGTATGATTTTTCTTACTTTCGTGAGATTTAATATGTTCTTAACGTGGTTTGGGGCTAGTTCCATACTCTTCTTGTGAATTGGCCGCTCATGTCTTTAAACATGTCTTCATCAATTTAAAGGCCAGTGATACATCTTTCTTATAAAGTGTTGCCTCGTGCCTCTTGCCCATTTTTCTATCAGGTTTTAAGATCTTCTAAAAATTCTAAGAGTCATCTTTTGGGTTTGTTTACGGCGTGCATTTTCTACCTCTTAAAATGTTCAGCAGTGTGATGGACCCTGGGTGAATAAGCAACAAGTGGACACCAGGATGTGAACACTTCACAGGAAACCCAGGGAGACCCACTAAGCCAACAAACTGTCCCCAGGGGTGCACCTCAGGCTGGTTGACCCTACGAGTCAACTAGAAAAACGAGGACTGAGGTGGAGCACACAATCCATTCCCCTTTCCTCCAGAGCCAACCAGATCAATGAGAGACCATGGGAACTAGATGCACAGGACAGGATGACTCAGTGTTTCGTCCAAGAAGCTGGAAGCTCGTGGCAGCTGCTCGTGGAAATGAATTCCACCATGGTTTTGGCTGTGAGGTCAGCTCCAAGGGAGCTTCCGGCAAGAAAACAAGATGAGAAAAGAGATTTGGAGGGCACGTGTTGAGAAGACCTTGCACACAAGGGGTGGGCAAGCTCCACCCCTTGCTGGGAATACTAATCAGCCGCAGGTGGGCATTTCCTGCATGGGATCCCCCAGCACAACCTGAAACATGCATTTCTCTGCCCCTTCCCCATCACCCTGTTCAAACCCAAGCCTGGGTAGTACTCCTAGTGAGGTGACCCTGAGTCCTAGACTTGAAATGGGACAGTTCCGTGTGGAGCAAGGGCAAGTGTATTCACTGCATTCTCACAGCCTGAAGACAAGGGTTTCTGACTGGAGACCAGAAAACGGAGGCGAGTTCCGGGAACACTGAGACAAGGAGGCGGGATGGAAAGGTTTCTGTCGGCTGCCCAGAATTCAATGGGCTTCAAGGTGCATTAAGACCACACTGCAGGAGGAATGTGGAATGATTCTCGCTTCCACAGACACTTAAACACAGCCTAGTTGTCATGGAGGGATTTCAGGCAAGGTATTAAACACTAGACAATGGTGAAAGGTGAGAGAGAACAGAATGAAAGCCCGAGCAGTGTGGCTGAGGGGAAGGTTTGGAGGAGATGCACTCTGCCTGCTGTGTGACCCATCAGAGTTGACGTAGAGAGATGAGGGTGGCAGGTGAGTTTGGAGGCCTCTTTAGGGCATTAAAAATGCCACATTTCTCCCACAAAATCATCTGCATTGCTCCCCATCCCCCGCTAGACATGTCAGGATGGGGCTTTGTGATGTCAAGCCTCACCCAGGGCCACCATTGCCTGGGGAAGAGACTTGCTGACCTCATAAAGCATGAGGGTGAGGCTCCATGGGGACGGGTATATATAGGGGTGCTCAGGGGCTCTGAGCAGACCACTGGGAGCCCTCAAAATGACTGAGATGACGAGGAAGCCAAAAGGCTCCAGAGTACTTATGGAACATGCGCCTCCTGTTACCCAGGAGAAGATGAAGACCTCCTATCAATTGAGGTCCAGAAAAAATGTCAAGGTGAGCTGAACCCAGCCAAACTCCTCTTGCCCATCGACCCCACCCCAAAACACACCCTCCCCTGTCCTTGCCTGGCACATAACCCTTCTCTGCCCACACCCCTTCTGCTGAAGCCATCGTTCCCACCTGTCTTCACACTCTTCCCTAAACCAGTGCCATTCTTTGCTCCCTCTCTTGTTTTCTCCAGGTGGCCAGGGTAACCGCGAGGGTGAATGATCCCATTCCCGCAAAGATGCCTAAGAAAACTCACAAGACTCACGCCACAAAGAAGCTTAAGAATATCCGAGGCTCAAAGCTCTGTAGCCAGTGCTCCAAGGGGAATGAAGAGCTGAATGAGAACGAACGAGAGGAGGTCCCACAGACCATGGAGACTCCTGCCATTCCAGCTAATCAGAACGAACGAGAGGATGTCCCAGAGACCAAGGAGACCCCTGCCATTCCAGTTAATCAGAACGAACGAGAGGAGGTCCCAAAGACCATGGAGACCCCTGCCATTCCAGGTAATCAGAACGAACGAGAGGATGTCCCAGAGACCAAGGAGACCCCTGCCATTCCAGTTAATCAGAACGAACGAGAGGAGGTCCCAGAGACCATGGAGACCCCTGCCATTCCAGGTAATCAGAACGAACGAGAGGAGGTCCCAGAGACCATGGAGACCCCTGCCCTTCCAGCTAATCAGAACGAACCAGAGGAGGTCCCAAAGACCATGGAGACCCCTGCCATTCCAGCTGGACCAGTGGACAGCCAGTGACTTTGGGGCATGGCTAGAGACCTCAGAAATCCTCAGGGGTCTCACCGCTGAGTACTGGCCAACACTACAGATGCTGAATATTACAGCAACCGCATACATTAATAACGAAAATAAAATCAAATCAACCTGATATGAAATTAGGTTTGTCTCTGAGTTCTCTGATAGTGGGGTGCAGAGAGGGCAGGGAAGGGATAAGTGTGTGAGGAGGGAGGGAGATGGCTTCTGTGGAGGTGGAGGTGGGACCAGAAGGTCCAGGTTGCCAGAAAGTAGGGGGAAGAGCTGGTTCCAGACTGAGCTTCAAAGACACACTTCCCATGGGAGAAGAGGAAGAGGACTTGGTGTTTCTCTGTGTGAGTGCAGAGATGGACACTTAGCTGGGGAGCTGTGTCGTGTGGGGGGGAGGGGGGCAGTGCCATTTGTTCCAAAGGCATACAAAGGAGCTGCCCCATCAAGAGAATGGAATATTGACATTTGCAGCAACATGGAAGGTAGAATATTGAGTAAAATAACTCAGACAGAGATAGACAAATAATGTATGATATCACTTATAGAATCTAAACATACCGCAAAGTAGAGAATATGATAATAATGGAGGTGCACAAATATAGAGAAGCATCTACTGGTTACCAGCGGGGAGGGGAAGAGGGCGGGACAATACAGAGGTGGGGGAGTGGGAGGCACGCAGTGATAGTTAGGTGGAAGATGAGCTCAGGGATGCATTGTACAACATGGGGAATAGAGCCAGGACTTTGTTATAGCGATAAATGGAAAGCAAGCTTTAACAGTTGTATAATAAGAAAGAAAAGGAAAGAAAGAGGGGGGAGGAAGGAGGGAAGAAAGGAAGGAAAAGAATGGTGTTTTTGGAGGTCAAAGAGCCAATAGTGATTAGGCCCTTTTTAGCAAAGGAATCTATTTTTTTTTTAATTTATTTATTTTAATTGGAGGCTAATTGCTTTACGATACTGTGGTGGTTTTTGCCATACATTGACATGAATCAGCCATGGGTGTACATGTGTTCCCCATCCTGATCCCCCCTCCCACCTCCCTCCCCATCCCATCCCTCTGGGTCATCCCAGTGCACCAGCCCTGAGCACCCTGTCATATGCATCGAACATGGACTGGCTATCCCTTTCACATATGATAATATACATGTTTCAATGCTATTCTGTCAGATCAACCCACCCTCGCCTTCTCCCACAGAGTCCAAAAGACTATTCTCTACATCTGTGTCTCTTTTGCTGTCTCGCATATAGGGTTATCATTACCATCTTTCTAAATTCCATATATATGCCTTCGTAAAGTGTATTGGTGTTTTTCTTTCTGACTTACTTCACTCTGTATAATAAGCTCCAGTTTCATCTACCTCATTAGAACGGATTCAAATGTGTTCTTTTTATGGCTGAGCAATATTCCATTGTGTATATGTACCACAGCTTTCTTACCCATTTGTCTGCTGATGGACATCTAGGTTGCTCCCATGCCCTGGCTATTGTAAACAGTGCTGTGATGAACATTGGGGCACACGTGTCTTTTTCACTTCTGGGTGAATCACGATTTGAATGAGGAGAAACCATGATGACTATTAGCCTCTTAGTGGGAAACCCTGCACACGAGTTTGGTTGAAGGAGTGGGACCAAAGTTGGTGATGGTTGTTTCAAACCGTCTGAGAGTGCTCAGATGGACATGTGGGGTGCTGTCCTGCTGGGGGACATCTCTGGTCGCTCTGTTCTCACCAGCAACGGAGGATTTTCTTTCCTTCCTTTCATTTCCCTTGTTTCCCTTTCTCCATCTTTCCTCCCTACCTGCCTTTCTTTCACAAACATTCAATGTGCTGCGCTGTGCTGTGCTTCGTTGCTCAGCCGGGTCCACCTCTTTGTGACCCCATGGACTGTAGCCCGCAAGGCTCCTCTGTCCATGGGGATTCTCCAGGCAAGCATACTGGAGCAGGCTGCCATTCCCCGCTCCAGGGGATCTTCCCAACCCAGGGATTGAATCCTGGTCTCCCATGGTGCATGTGGGTTTTTTTTTGGTTTTTTTTTTTTTTTACTGTCTGAGCCATCAGCAAACCCTTAAAATGGGCTTCATCTGACACCATGTTTTTCCTATCTGTAAGATCAAATGGGGTCTATTTTAGGATTTCCATGTCTCTCCTTACTTTTACAACACACAAAACACACTTATGCCAAGTATCTTAATGTCTCTGTCTGCAATTACTAAAATCTATGCCACTTCTGCCTGAGTTTCAGTTCTCAAGGGAATTTTAGTATGATTTTTCTTACTTTCGTGAGATTTAATATGTTCTTAACGTGGTTTGGGGCTAGTTCCATACTCTTCTTGTGAATTGGCCGCTCATGTCTTTAAACATGTCTTCATCAATTTAAAGGCCAGTGATACATCTTTCTTATAAAGTGTTGCCTCGTGCCTCTTGCCCATTTTTCTATCAGGTTTTAAGATCTTCTAAAAATTCTAAGAGTCATCTTTTGGGTTTGTTTACGGCGTGCATTTTCTACCTCTTAAAATGTTCAGCAGTGTGATGGACCCTGGGTGAATAAGCAACAAGTGGACACCAGGATGTGAACACTTCACAGGAAACCCAGGGAGACCCACTAAGCCAACAAACTGTCCCCAGGGGTGCACCTCAGGCTGGTTGACCCTACGAGTCAACTAGAAAAACGAGGACTGAGGTGGAGCACACAATCCATTCCCCTTTCCTCCAGAGCCAACCAGATCAATGAGAGACCATGGGAACTAGATGCACAGGACAGGATGACTCAGTGTTTCGTCCAAGAAGCTGGAAGCTCGTGGCAGCTGCTCGTGGAAATGAATTCCACCATGGTTTTGGCTGTGAGGTCAGCTCCAAGGGAGCTTCCGGCAAGAAAACAAGATGAGAAAAGAGATTTGGAGGGCACGTGTTGAGAAGACCTTGCACACAAGGGGTGGGCAAGCTCCACCCCTTGCTGGGAATACTAATCAGCCGCAGGTGGGCATTTCCTGCATGGGATCCCCCAGCACAACCTGAAACATGCATTTCTCTGCCCCTTCCCCATCACCCTGTTCAAACCCAAGCCTGGGTAGTACTCCTAGTGAGGTGACCCTGAGTCCTAGACTTGAAATGGGACAGTTCCGTGTGGAGCAAGGGCAAGTGTATTCACTGCATTCTCACAGCCTGAAGACAAGGGTTTCTGACTGGAGACCAGAAAACGGAGGCGAGTTCCGGGAACACTGAGACAAGGAGGCGGGATGGAAAGGTTTCTGTCGGCTGCCCAGAATTCAATGGGCTTCAAGGTGCATTAAGACCACACTGCAGGAGGAATGTGGAATGATTCTCGCTTCCACAGACACTTAAACACAGCCTAGTTGTCATGGAGGGATTTCAGGCAAGGTATTAAACACTAGACAATGGTGAAAGGTGAGAGAGAACAGAATGAAAGCCCGAGCAGTGTGGCTGAGGGGAAGGTTTGGAGGAGATGCACTCTGCCTGCTGTGTGACCCATCAGAGTTGACGTAGAGAGATGAGGGTGGCAGGTGAGTTTGGAGGCCTCTTTAGGGCATTAAAAATGCCACATTTCTCCCACAAAATCATCTGCATTGCTCCCCATCCCCCGCTAGACATGTCAGGATGGGGCTTTGTGATGTCAAGCCTCACCCAGGGCCACCATTGCCTGGGGAAGAGACTTGCTGACCTCATAAAGCATGAGGGTGAGGCTCCATGGGGACGGGTATATATAGGGGTGCTCAGGGGCTCTGAGCAGACCACTGGGAGCCCTCAAAATGACTGAGATGACGAGGAAGCCAAAAGGCTCCAGAGTACTTATGGAACATGCGCCTCCTGTTACCCAGGAGAAGATGAAGACCTCCTATCAATTGAGGTCCAGAAAAAATGTCAAGGTGAGCTGAACCCAGCCAAACTCCTCTTGCCCATCGACCCCACCCCAAAACACACCCTCCCCTGTCCTTGCCTGGCACATAACCCTTCTCTGCCCACACCCCTTCTGCTGAAGCCATCGTTCCCACCTGTCTTCACACTCTTCCCTAAACCAGTGCCATTCTTTGCTCCCTCTCTTGTTTTCTCCAGGTGGCCAGGGTAACCGCGAGGGTGAATGATCCCATTCCCGCAAAGATGCCTAAGAAAACTCACAAGACTCACGCCACAAAGAAGCTTAAGAATATCCGAGGCTCAAAGCTCTGTAGCCAGTGCTCCAAGGGGAATGAAGAGCTGAATGAGAACGAACGAGAGGAGGTCCCACAGACCATGGAGACTCCTGCCATTCCAGCTAATCAGAACGAACGAGAGGATGTCCCAGAGACCAAGGAGACCCCTGCCATTCCAGTTAATCAGAACGAACGAGAGGAGGTGCCAAAGACCATGGAGACCCCTGCCATTCCAGGTAATCAGAACGAACGAGAGGAGGTCCCAGAGACCATGGAGACCCCTGCCCTTCCAGCTAATCAGAACGAACCAGAGGAGGTCCCAAAGACCATGGAGACCCCTGCCATTCCAGCTGGACCAGTGGACAGCCAGTGACTTTGGGGCATGGCTAGAGACCTCAGAAATCCTCAGGGGTCTCGCCGCTGAGTACTGGCCAACACTACAGATGCTGAATATTACAGCAACCGCATACATTAATAACGAAAATAAAATCAAATCAACCTGATATGAAATTAGGTTTGTCTCTGAGTTCTCTGATAGTGGGGTGCAGAGAGGGCAGGGAAGGGATAAGTGTGTGAGGAGGGAGGGAGATGGCTTCTGTGGAGTTGGAGGTGGGACCAGAAGGTCCAGGTTGCCAGAAAGTAGGGGGAAGGGCTGGTTCCAGACTGAGATTCAAAGACACACTTCCCATGGGAGAAGAGGAAGAGGACTTGGTGTTTCTCTGTGTGAGTGCAGAGATGGACACTTAGCTGGGGAGCTGTGTCGTGTGGGGGGGAGGGGGGCAGTGCCATTTGTTCCAAAGGCATACAAAGGAGCTGCCCCATCAAGAGAATGGAATATTGACATTTGCAGCAACATGGAAGGTAGAATATTGAGTAAAATAACTCAGACAGAGATAGACAAATAATGTATGATATCACTTATAGAATCTAAACATACCGCAAAGTAGAGAATATGATAATAATGGAGGTGCACAAATATAGACAAGCATCTACTGGTTACCAGCGGGGAGGGGAAGAGGGCGGGACAATACAGAGGTGGGGGAGTGGGAGGCACGCAGTGATAGTTAGGTGGAAGATGAGCTCAGGGATGCACTGTACAACATGGGGAATAGAGCCAGGACTTTGTTATAGCGATAAATGGAAAGCAAGCTTTAACAGTTGTATAATAAGAAAGAAAAGGAAAGAAAGAGGGGGGAGGAAGGAGGGAAGAAAGGAAGGAAAAGAATGGTGTTTTTGGAGGTCAAAGAGCCAATAGTGATTAGGCCCTTTTTAGCAAAGGAATCTATTTTATTTTTTTTTTATTTATTTTAATTGGAGGCTAATTGCTTTACGATACTGTGGTGGTTTTTGCCATACATTGACATGAATCAGCCATGGGTGTACATGTGTTCCCCATCCTGATCCCCCCTCCCACCTCCCTCCCCATCCCATCCCTCTGGGTCATCCCAGTGCACCAGCCCTGAGCACCCTGTCATATGCATCGAACATGGACTGGCTATCCCTTTCACATATGATAATATACATGTTTCAATGCTATTCTGTCAGATCAACCCACCCTCGCCTTCTCCCACAGAGTCCAAAAGACTATTCTCTACATCTGTGTCTCTTTTGCTGTCTCGCATATAGGGTTATCATTACCATCTTTCTAAATTCCATATATATGCCTTCGTAAAGTGTATTGGTGTTTTTCTTTCTGACTTACTTCACTCTGTATAATAAGCTCCAGTTTCATCTACCTCATTAGAACGGATTCAAATGTGTTCTTTTTATGGCTGAGCAATATTCCATTGTGTATATGTACCACAGCTTTCTTACCCATTTGTCTGCTGATGGACATCTAGGTTGCTCCCATGCCCTGGCTATTGTAAACAGTGCTGTGATGAACATTGGGGCACACGTGTCTTTTTCACTTCTGGGTGAATCACGATTTGAATGAGGAGAAACCATGATGACTATTAGCCTCTTAGTGGGAAACCCTGCACACGAGTTTGGTTGAAGGAGTGGGACCAAAGTTGGTGATGGTTGTTTCAAACCGTCTGAGAGTGCTCAGATGGACATGTGGGGTGCTGTCCTGCTGGGGGACATCTCTGGTCGCTCTGTTCTCACCAGCAACGGAGGATTTTCTTTCCTTGCTTTCATTTCCCTTCTTTCCCTTTCTCCATCTTTCCTCCCTACCTGCCTTTCTTTCACAAACATTCAATGTGCTGCGCTGTGCTGTGCTTCGTTGCTCAGCCGGGTCCACCTCTTTGTGACCCCATGGACTGTAGCCCGCAAGGCTCCTCTGTCTATGGGGATTCTCCAGGCAAGCATACTGGAGCAGGCTGCCATTCCCCGCTCCAGGGGATCTTCCCAACCCAGGGATTGAATCCTGGTCTCCCATGGTGCATGTGGGTTTTTTTTTGTTTTTTTTTTTTTTTTTTTTTTTTTTTTTTACTGTCTGAGCCATCAGCAAACCCTTAAAATGGGCTTCATCTGACACCATGTTTTTCCTATCTGTAAGATCAAATGGGGTCTATTTTAGGATTTCCATGTCTCTCCTTACTTTTACAACACACAAAACACACTTATTCCAAGTATCTTAATGTCTCTGTCTGCAATTACTAAAATCTATGCCACTTCTGCCTGAGTTTCAGTTCTCAAGGGAATTTTAGTATGATTTTTCTTACTTTCGTGAGATTTAATATGTTCTTAACGTGGTTTGGGGCTAGTTCCATACTCTTCTTGTGAATTGGCCGCTCATGTCTTTAAACATGTCTTCATCAATTTAAAGGCCAGTGATACATCTTTCTTATAAAGTGTTGCCTCGTGCCTCTTGCCCATTTTTCTATCAGGTTTTAAGATCTTCTAAAAATTCTAAGAGTCATCTTTTGGGTTTGTTTACGGCGTGCATTTTCTACCTCTTAAAATGTTCAGCAGTGTGATGGACCCTGGGTGAATAAGCAACAAGTGGACACCAGGATGTGAACACTTCACAGGAAACCCAGGGAGACCCACTAAGCCAACAAACTGTCCCCAGGGGTGCACCTCAGGCTGGTTGACCCTACGAGTCAACTAGAAAAACGAGGACTGAGGTGGAGCACACAATCCATTCCCCTTTCCTCCAGAGCCAACCAGATCAATGAGAGACCATGGGAACTAGATGCACAGGACAGGATGACTCAGTGTTTCGTCCAAGAAGCTGGAAGCTCGTGGCAGCTGCTCGTGGAAATGAATTCCACCATGGTTTTGGCTGTGAGGTCAGCTCCAAGGGAGCTTCCGGCAAGAAAACAAGATGAGAAAAGAGATTTGGAGGGCACGTGTTGAGAAGACCTTGCACACAAGGGGTGGGCAAGCTCCACCCCTTGCTGGGAATACTAATCAGCCGCAGGTGGGCATTTCCTGCATGGGACCCCCCAGCACAACCTGAAACATGCATTTCTCTGCCCCTTCCCCATCACCCTGTTCAAACCCAAGCCTGGGTAGTACTCCTAGTGAGGTGACCCTGAGTCCTAGACTTGAAATGGGACAGTTCCGTGTGGAGCAAGGGCAAGTGTATTCACTGCATTCTCACAGCCTGAAGACAAGGGTTTCTGACTGGAGACCAGAAAACGGAGGCGAGTTCCGGGAACACTGAGACAAGGAGGCGGGATGGAAAGGTTTCTGTCGGCTGCCCAGAATTCAATGGGCGTCAAGGTGCATTAAGACCACACTGCAGGAGGAATGTGGAATGATTCTCGCTTCCACAGACACTTAAACACAGCCTAGTTGTCATGGAGGGATTTCAGGCAAGGTATTAAACACTAGACAATGGTGAAAGGTGAGAGAGAACAGAATGAAAGCCCGAGCAGTGTGGCTGAGGGGAAGGTTTGGAGGAGATGCACTCTGCCTGCTGTGTGACCCATCAGAGTTGACGTAGAGAGATGAGGGTGGCAGGTGAGTTTGGAGGCCTCTTTAGGGCATTAAAAATGCCACATTTCTCCCACAAAATCATCTGCATTGCTCCCCATCCCCCGCTAGACATGTCAGGATGGGGCTTTGTGATGTCAAGCCTCACCCAGGGCCACCATCGCCTGGGGAAGAGACTTGCTGACCTCATAAAGCATGAGGGTGAGGCTCCATGGGGACGGGTATATATAGGGGTGCTCAGGGGCTCTGAGCAGACCACTGGGAGCCCTCAAAATGACTGAGATGACGAGGAAGCCAAAAGGCTCCAGAGTACTTATGGAACATGCGCCTCCTGTTACCCAGGAGAAGATGAAGACCTCCTATCAATTGAGGTCCAGAAAAAATGTCAAGGTGAGCTGAACCCAGCCAAACTCCTCTTGCCCATCGACCCCACCCCAAAACACACCCTCCCCTGTCCTTGCCTGGCACATAACCCTTCTCTGCCCACACCCCTTCTGCTGAAGCCATCGTTCCCACCTGTCTTCACACTCTTCCCTAAACCAGTGCCATTCTTTGCTCCCTCTCTTGTTTTCTCCAGGTGGCCAGGGTAACCGCGAGGGTGAATAATCCCATTCCCGCAAAGATGCCTAAGAAAACTCACAAGACTCACGCCACAAAGAAGCTTAAGAATATCCGAGGCTCAAAGCTCTGTAGCCAGTGCTCCAAGGGGAATGAAGAGCTGAATGAGAACGAACGAGAGGAGGTCCCACAGACCATGGAGACTCCTGCCATTCCAGCTAATCAGAACGAACGAGAGGATGTCCCAGAGACCAAGGAGACCCCTGCCATTCCAGTTAATCAGAACGAACGAGAGGAGGTCCCAAAGACCATGGAGACCCCTGCCATTCCAGGTAATCAGAACGAACGAGAGGAGGTCCCAGAGACCATGGAGACCCCTGCCATTCCAGCTAATCAGAACGAACCAGAGGAGGTCCCAAAGACCATGGAGACCCCTGCCATTCCAGCTGGACCAGTGGACAGCCAGTGACTTTGGGGCATGGCTAGAGACCTCAGAAATCCTCAGGGGTCTCACCGCTGAGTACTGGCCAACACTACAGATGCTGAATATTACAGCAACCGCATACATTAATAACGAAAATAAAATCAAATCAACCTGATATGAAATTAGGTTTGTCTCTGAGTTCTCTGATAGTGGGGTGCAGAGAGGGCAGGGAAGGGATAAGTGTGTGAGGAGGGAGGGAGATGGCTTCTGTGGAGTTGGAGGTGGGACCAGAAGGTCCAGGTTGCCAGAAAGTAGGGGGAAGAGCTGGTTCCAGACTGAGCTTCAAAGACACACTTCCCATGGGAGAAGAGGAAGAGGACTTGGTGTTTCTCTGTGTGAGTGCAGAGATGGACACTTAGCTGGGGAGCTGTGTCGTGTGGGGGGGAGGGGGGCAGTGCCATTTGTTCCAAAGGCATACAAAGGAGCTGCCCCATCAAGAGAATGGAATATTGACATTTGCAGCAACATGGAAGGTAGAATATTGAGTAAAATAACTCAGACAGAGATAGACAAATAATGTATGATATCACTTATAGAATCTAAACATACCGCAAAGTAGAGAATATGATAATAATGGAGGTGCACAAATATAGACAAGCATCTACTGGTTACCAGCGGGGAGGGGAAGAGGGCGGGACAATACAGAGGTGGGGGAGTGGGAGGCACGCAGTGATAGTTAGGTGGAAGATGAGCTCAGGGATGCACTGTACAACATGGGGAATAGAGCCAGGACTTTGTTATAGCGATAAATGGAAAGCAAGCTTTAACAGTTGTATAATAAGAAAGAAAAGGAAAGAAAGAGGGGGGAGGAAGGAGGGAAGAAAGGAAGGAAAAGAAGGGTGTTTTTGGAGGTCAAACAGCCAATAGTGATTAGGCCCTTTTTAGCAAAGGAATCTATTTTATTTTATTTTTTAATTTATTTATTTTAATTGGAGGCTAATGACTTTATCATAATGTGGTGGTTTTTGCCATACTTTGACATGAATCAGCCATGGGTGTACATGTGTTCCCCATCCTGATCCTCCCTCCCACCTCCCTCCCCATCCCATCCCTCTGGGTCATCCCAGCGCACCAGCCTTGAGCACCCTGTCTCATGCATCCAACCTGGACTGGCTATCCCTTTCACATATGATAATATACGTGTTTCAATGCTATTCTCTCAAATCATCCCACTCTCACCTTCTCCCACAGAGTCCAAAATCTGTTCTCTACATCTGTGTCTCTTTTGCTGTCTCGCATATAGGGTTATCATTACCATCTTTCTAAATTCCATATATATGCCTTAGTAAAGTGTATTGGTGTTTTTATTTCTGACTTACTTCACTCTGTATGATAGGCTCCAGTTTCATCCACCTCATTAGAACTGATTCAAATGCATTCTTTTCAATAGCTGAGTAATATTACATTGTGTATATATACCACAGTTTTCTTATCCATTCATCTGCTGATGGACATCTAGGATGCTTCCTTGTCTTAGCTATTGTAAACAGTAGCACTCACTTTCATAGCAAGGTTTCTTTTGTTACCCAGTCTACCTCCCAAAAGTATGACATTTATTATAAAACATAGTTGTGTATCCATCATACTTATCAATAAAATATTATAAATATGTTTAAAGTTCTATGTGTACATTTCTCTCTACACCCTCTAAAGTTTGGATAATTCTGAATTTGTTGTTCATCATTTCCATGCCCACCTTTATATTTTTACTACACAGACATGTATCCTGAAATCACAGATAGTACTATTTGCATATTTTTAAACTTTATTCACATAGATGATATTGTACTATATGGTATTATCTATATGGATCTTTGCGTAATGTGCCTTTTGTCTCTCAACATGAGATTTTTTCCATGTTGACACATATAGCTCTAGCTGGGTTATGGGTTATATTTCCTGCTGTGTAATATTCCATTATAGTAATGTACCACAATTCCTTTATCCATTCTTCTCTTGATGGCTATTTATTCAGTTTATAATATTTCACTCTGGCCATGTTAATATGAACTCTGTATACAAATATAAATACCTGTACACAAGTGTGAATCATTTTTAGGTGGGATTGAAACTACAGGGTCCCAGGAAATTAATATCTTTGACTTTACTAAATATTTTCACACTGCTCTCCAGTGAGTGTACAAATATATATGCCCACCAGCAACATGTGAAAGTTCTTGTCATTTCACATCCTCACCAATACATAATATTATCAACTTTTAATTTTTGCTAATCTCAATGGTATGTACTGGTATGTTATTTTAATTAGCAGTCATCTGATTACGAATAAGCTTATTTAGGCTTTTTCCTGTGAATTGCCTGTTTATACTCTGGTCATACTGAACTGGGTTTTTTGTGGGATTTTTCTCATTAATATATTCTAAATAATTTATTGTCAACTTTATGTATAATAAACATCTTCTTCAAGTTTGTAGCTTATCTTTTTTCTTCTTTACAAATAGTATTTTTGATGCTTAGAAGCTTTTAACATTTAATGTAGTTAATGTGTCCATCTAGTCTCTTATGGTTTGTGCTTTATTAAAAATCTTATTTAAGAAACTTCCCCTACACTAAAGCCTCAAATTATGCCTCCTGTATTTTCTTTAAAATATAGAAATTTTAAAGTTTTGCTTTTCATATTGTAAAAACTGTTTAATTCTACATGCTTGGATGTACTTGACCAATCTTACATGAATATATATATATACACATACATATGTGTTTATATATTTGTGTGTGTAGCCTTTTTCAAAGAACAAAATTTTGGTTGTGTTGATTTTTTCTACTGTATCTTTGTTTTCTCTTTCATTTCTATTCTTTATTAGTTCTTTCTAATTTCTTTGTGTTTATTCTAACTTCTTAACTGAAATGTTTAGCTTTTTAATTTTTAGGTTCTTCTTTTCCTTAGTATAAGAATTTAAGATTGTTAATTTTCTAAGAACCACTATTGCTACATCCCCCAAGTTCTGAAATACAGTATTTTTTTGGTCATTCCTTAATTACAAATGTTTTCTAATTCCATTATAAGTTTTTCTTTGATCCATGGGTTAATTTAAAATGTACTTTTAAATTTCCAAGTGTACAGATACTCATAAATGAATGATTATGTTTGCACTCCAATAAAAGCTTAGTAATAGACACAGAAATATGAAATTTTATATAATTTCCAAATGTCAATAAATATTCTTATTTCTTTCTCAACATTTATAAATGTAAAGAACATCCTTGGTTGTTAGATTGTCTGAAAAGAGGCAGAGAGCCATATTTGGCCCACAGGCAAAGATTGCCAACTCCTGGTTTAGAACATTTTCTAATACAAAAAAAGCAATGTTTCTGTTTGCTATTATAATTAAACCAAGTAGCATTAATAATCACTTATTTTAAAGGATACTTTTGTTTCCATAGCAATTTTCTCAGCTGACAAACTGGCCAACAGAAGCCTCTTATTATACCACTTAGGACAAAGTCAAATAGCTCACAGTACATGAGACTGCAGCCTCCTATTTACTGATTGAATAAGATGGTTGAGTTTGCACTGATCTGGAAAAGCAGAACTTTAGAACTAGGACTTCAATGACTGAGACCTGAAATGCTTAAGTGACTTGATCCATTTCTGACACTGGGAGAGTTGCATAAAAAAACCCTACTCATCTTTCAACTCGGTCACCTTCTCACAGACCTCTCCCCTGAATTGTCCAAGGTTAATGCCCTTGTCGTCTGAACTCACTCTGCTCTTTGCACAACTCCCTGTAACAGTTCTCGGCGCACTGCTTTTCTCTTTCATTCGAACATTCCTTATTCACCCTCCTATCTCTCATAACTGCATCAGTGAAGCCAACACCTGGAAATGGCTCATTTAAAGATTATTAAATCAATGGCTGTGGTCTTCATAGAGCAAAGCTCATATATTTCCAGTAGACAGGACCGACTGACAGTAAGAATGAGCTAGTCATTTCTCAGACAATACGAAAAGAATGATATGATATGCAAATTCCTTGCATATCCATATAAACCTCAAGATCTTTAGAACACAAGTGTTGTGATGAGAGCATAACAAAATTATCTCAGTATCTCTCTAGACTGCTGGTTATAAAGTCATCTTCTGCTGTTTAGTCACTTCAGTCGTGTCCGACTATGTGTGATCTTATGGACTGCAGCCGCCAGGCTCCTCTGTCCATGGAATTTTCCAGGCAAGAATACTGGAGTGGGTTGCCATTTTCTTCTCCAGTTAAAGTCATCTAATCATTCCTAAATTGATTTTTAAAATAAAGGTTTAAGAACTCTGGGTAAATTTCTTCTCAGGCCCAAATAAGATTTTATCATTCAGAAAACTGGTAAAAATTAACTCACATAGCTGAATTATACAGAAGGGAAAGCAGTAATTCATTTTTTCTGTCAGTTGTATAAAAAGCCTTTCTTATGAAAAACAAACTATATTCTAATTTCATAATATTTTCTCCTCTTAAAAAAACTGAGTGAAACTGAGAAAAGCATTTAACTTCATAGGACTTGCAGTAAATTTTCAAAATGCTAGAGATTGACATGCAGTGCAAAAATCCTAATTTTTCTAAATAAGACCATGATAAGTCTATTCCTCTATTACCACTACTTCATAGACAAGAAAGAACACAAAAGTGTAGGAAAACAATGTTATACTGCTTAAAATGTAGTCCTTTTTTTTAAAATGAATTTTTGGTTGCACCCTGCAGCTTTTGCGATCTTAGTTCCCTGACCAGGGATTGAACCTAGGCCATACCAATGAAAGCACAAGTCCTAAATCCTGGACTGCCAGGAAATTCCCCAAAATGTAATCGTTTAGATTAAATAGATTTAACTTTTAAAATGAAGGCTAAATAGTTACTATTTTTTATTTGTTCTGCAGATTTGAGAAAAGATTTTCAGAGGTCCCCAAAGCTCTAATAATCCAAAAAGTCCAGTGTTTGAGGAATACTGAATTAGACAATATCCAAGATCTCTTTTAACTCTTTTTAACGAAATTAAGTTATTTTTCTGCATCATTATATATTAAATACTTCTCTTCCTTATAACAAGCCTCATAATAAGTCACCAAAGACAGTTCTTTCAGAAGCTTCTAAGTTTTCTTTTTCTTAAACTTGATATTGAATTTGCTTTCTAATCTGCATCTTTATCAATTTCAATTATCTTCCTGTTTGATTTACAGGCTTTCATCACTAGCTCACTAAATTAGCCATATATCATGTCTTTCACCACAAAAAAGTCATATGGTTTTCTTTTAAAATGCTTATATAGCAGAACTTCCATTTATGACAGAGGGAAGATTTTGGCAAATCCTCTCCCCAACAAACACATATAAAGCTCGACAAAACAGTCACAAACAACCATTTCAGAGTTCCAAAAATTGATCAAAGGCAAGCAACAAATAGAGAAGCACTTATTGATGAAAATCTCCCAAGACTTCAGGAGAGAACTATGGGAGTCTATGGGCTGCTTGTCCAGAGCTGCTTTCACCTCCACTACCTGGTTCTGCAGACAGTAATGGTAGCTCTAGCGGAAAGGCTAGATTGAAAATCAGCAGCTTCACTGCAAGAGAGGGTTCACTTGATTTGGAGCAGGGCTGAAAACCCATTCCCCCCAGTATTGTCAGTGAAAGCAGCAAACTCTGTAGGAAATTAAAAGGGAAAAGCCACAGTCCTGCTAGCCTCAGGTTCCAGGGCAGAGGGGAAGCCAGGAAGGAATTTAACAAGGAGGTAGTCCTGGAAATGAGAACGCATTACAAGAAAAGCTCTCCACACATCTCCAATTGACTAGGCAAATTACATGTATAGGCAGGGAGAGCTGAAAGTGCCCAGTGGAAAGTAAAAGTCGAGGCAGACTTTAAAATTGCCTGAAGTCTGAATGTGCTCCCAACCCACACACACTCAATGGTGGAGTGTGACAGCCCAGTTACTGCCTCAGTATTATGTTATCCAGATAGAGCAGTGAGGTCTGTATATCCAGGACAAAAATCTCAACTAGAGGAAAAAATGAGCAGAGGGAACATCAACCACACCCACCTAATTAACATTTAAAGGACATGCTACTCAGCAGCAATATAATACACATGTTTCTTCAAGTATGCATGAAACTTTCCTCAGAATAGACCATATCCTAGCCTACAAAAGAAATCTCAATAAACTTAAAAGGAATGAATACTTTAAAGTATGTTCTACACAATGGTATTAAATTGTAAAAACAACAGAAAGGAATTTAGGAAATCATCAAATACTTGGAAATTAAGCAATACTTTTCTAAATACTATATAGGTAAAGAGGAAATCACAAAGGAAATTATAAAGTGTTTGAACTGAATTAAGACAAAATTACATATACTAAAATTTGTTAGATATAGCTAAAGTGTTAGAGGATAATTTATAGTTCTGAAGACTTACCTAAGAAAAAAAGAAAATTCTCAAAGCAATAATCTGTTCCCAACATTATAAACTAGAAAAATAAGGAAATTAGATCCAAACCCAGAAAGAAGGAAATCACAAAGATCACAGAGGAAACCAATCAAATGTAAAGTAGAAAGACAATAAAGAAAATCAATCATAAAAACTGATAATTTTCTAGTCAGCCTGACCAAAAAAAAGAAGAGACAAAACCAAACTCAGAAATGAAAGTCTGAATATTCCTACCAATTCTAGGAAAGTTAAATGAAGAAGAATTATGAACAAATTTATACCAATATATTACACAAATTAGTTGAAATAGACAAATTCCTAAGAAGATATTCCAATGATAGACCTAAATGTAAGAGCTGAAACCAAATCTAAGAGAAGACATAGAAGAATTCCTTTGTGAAGTTAGGCAATGATTTATTATATGTAGAAATAAAAAGCACACAGTATAACAAAAAGTAGTAACCTAGACTCCATCAAATTTATACTCTACAAAAGACAATATTAAAAAATGAACAAGAACTCCACAAATCTGGACGAAAACATTTCCAAAACACATCGATTAAAAGTTTCAAATCTAGAGTACATAAAGAACTATTATAAATCAAGCCAGCAATAAGACATTTGCATTGAAAATTAATATCATAATGTTATACAAATACACAACTCTTTGAATGGCTAAAATGTATAAGACTGAAAATGTTGAGTGCTAGCATGGATACAGAATAATTGGAACTCTCATTCACTGTAATGAGAATGCAAGGTGATGTAGCCATCTTGGAAAACAATTTAACATGTATTAAAATTTGAAAGGCAGGAAGAGAAGGGCACAACAGAGGATGAGATGGTTAGATGGCATTACTGACTCGATGGACATGAGTTTGAGTAAGCTCCGGGAGTTGGTGATGGACAGGGAAGCCTGGCATGCTGCAGTCCATCGGGGCACAGAGTCAAGACACGACTGAGTGACTGAACTGAACTGAAAATTTAAACATATATTTAATATATATCCCAGAAATCCCACTCTGAGATAATTACCCAAGAGAGATGAAATCACAGATCCAAAAAAGACTAGCATATGCATATTTATAATGAACTTAATCATGATCACTCAAAAACTAGAAATGCTAACACCCTACCAATTGGTAAACAAACTATAGAACAACCATACAATGAGATACTATTCATTAATAAAAAGGAACAAATTATTGATACATACAAGAACATGGATGAATCTCAAAAGCTTTATGTTAAGTTAAACTCAAAAGGTCACACACTGGATGCTTCCAATATATCACACACCAGAAAATGCAAGACAACAGGACAGAAATCAGATCAGGGGCCAGGGGTGACAGGGAGAGGAGACAGGCATAAAGCAGCATAAGAGAACTTTTTTGCATAATAGAAATGTTTTATATCTTGATTGTGATGATGGTTACATGACTGTGTATATCTGTCAGCATGCATCTTAAATAGGTACAAAAGGGGAAAAAAGATTATCAGCAAATATCATCCTCATGAGAAAACAGGTTTAGAAGCAGGTCCCCTCATTCTCTCAAACTAAAAACTACTACATCTGTCTAGCAACTTTTTCATTTCTTCTAAGTTTTCCAATTTGTTGGCATATAGTTGTTCATAATATTCCCTTATGATTTTTTTTTAATTTCTGTGGTACTGGTTGTTATTCCTCCTCTTTCATTTGGACTGTAGCACACCAGGGTCCTCTGTCCATGGGGTTTTTCAGGCAAGAACACTGGAGTGAGTTGCCATTTCCTACTCCAGGGATCTATCCAACCCATGAATCAAACCTGTGTCTCTCGTGTCTCCTGCATTATAGGTGGATTCTTTACCCATTGAGCCATCGGGAAAAGTTCGTGCTAGACAGATACAGCCCACCAAAACAGAATCAAGAAGAAATGAATAACCTGAACAAGCTGATCACTAAAGGTGAAATAGAATCTGTTACACACACACACACACACACACACACACACACAAAACCTCTTAAAAAAACTTTACAAATAAAAGTCTAGAAATGGATGACTTCATGGGGGAATTATACATACATATAAAGTTTGCCATTCTTTATATTTTGTAATATTATTATAGTTTTTGTTCTTTGGCCACTCTAATTACAGTCCTACTTTAAGACATGCATCCAGTTCACTCCCTGTGAAAATTTTACTACCAGAAATTTGGATGGCTATTTCCCCCAATTTCTTCCAAGTCTCTAGTGAAAAATGTCTTTTTAATAAGGAATCCATCCATATTCCTCCAAAATAAGCTGGCTACTGTCTTATCCTGACCCTCTCCATTTTTCTTTACTTTTTCCTCACATATAGTGGCATCACCTGTTTGTTTATCCTCACATATACTGGCAAACATATTTGTGTGTTTCTGTCTCTGTATTATTGAATATATATATAATTTGAAAGTCTACTTTTCCATCTGCCAAAGAGTTAGTATCTATATAATATTTGTCGAGTAAATGAATGGAACTTAAGAAAACAAATAAAAATAAAAACTCTAACAATATAGCTGAGAACATTGGAAAACTACTCAGAAGTTCCATAAGTCAGTGCATTGGCTGTGTGAGGGGAAAGATACGGTATAACTTATCTGTACAGTCCCAGTACCCAGCGTGCGTGTGTGCTAAGTCGCTTCAGCCGTGTCCAACTCTTTGCGACCCCATGGACTGTAGCCTGCTAGGCTTCTCTGTCCATGGGATTCTCCAGGCAAGAATACTAAAGTGGGTTGCCATTTCCTTCTCCACCAGTACCCAGCAAATGGCCATAATCTCATAGCTTCTTAATAAACATTTGTATAGCAAATGGACAGGTAAATGGTTTCTAACAAAGATACTTGGCCAATCTCAGACACTCTGCCAGGTGTGGAGGTGGAATATTAAATGGTGAAGTCTAAAAACAAAGGAGTCTATAAATTAATCTAATTCCCCACAGTACCATGTCAATAGTGCCTGGATGATTGTTTGAGAATCTTTGTGCATAATTGTAGTGCCAAATCAGTAAACAGACAAGCACTTTAAAAAGCGATCATGTATAAAGAACAACCTATCTTTCAAATGACTTACTTAAAGATTAAAACAGATAGACAAATCAAAATAGAGAACTTTTGCGGATACAGTTCTCTGCATAGAGAGAAAATAGAGAACTTTACAAAATAGAGAATTTTTAACAAATCTTAAAATTTTATGCAAGTAAAAACAAAATCTGTGTAAGTAAGATAAAGCCTGAGCTGAAATAAGGTTCTGTAATAAATTTGTTTCACTTGAAGTAGGCAGAATTTCTTATTTTCATTGCATTTTGCAATAATGAAGCAAACTTCAAGGATTCTCTACAAACTGTTCATTTCTTAGCTCTTGATTGTTTTCCCCCAAAATTCAAATCAATTCATATTATTTCTAAAGAAATGTCAGACAGTTCTCAATTGTTTGCAATGATTCACTATTTTTTCTTGTTCAACTTTTTACTTTGCAAATTTCCTAATAATATCCTTTATAGCAATTTTGTTTTTCTAATCCAGATGTAACTCATTGCTTCTAATTGTTATGTCTCTTCATACTCCTTCAATGTGAAACAGTTTCTCTGCCTTTCTTTCATGACATTTTCATTTTGAAGAGGAGAGGGGTCAGTTTTGTTGCAAAATATCCCTCAATCTGGGTTTCTAATGATTAGACTGTGCTTAAGCATTTAAGGTAGGCTTCCCAAGTGGTGCAGTGATAAAGAATCCACCTTCCAATGCAGGAACTGCAAGAGATGCAGGTTCGATCCCGGGTTGGGAAGATCTCCTGGAGAAGGAAATGGCAACCCACTCTGGTATTCTTGCCTGGAGATTTCCATGGACAGAGGAGCCTTGGGGGCTGCAGTCCATGGGGTCGCAAAGAGTCAAGCACGACTGAGCACAGCACAAGCAGTTTCGGCAGGTCCCTCACAGACCTGTTATACACAGGCTGTGCTACATCACATCAGAAAGAAAGGAATGTTCATTTGTGCTAGTATTGGGGGTGTTGATTTGGATCATTTAGCTTAAGTGGTAACCATCAGACCTCTCTACGGTAAAGGAATCTTTTATCCTTTGTAATTAATAAATAACTCATGTAGAAATACATTGATAGTTCATAACAGTTCCATTACATCTATTTTAATACTAAAATATGACATTGTAAGGCATAATATCTTCAAAAAGAAACACGTTTAGCCTCATTTGGTATAGTTTTGGAAGAGAAAGATGTGTTTACTTACCATACAGATTTTCAGAGGTTATCATATATTCCCATTATTTTTAAGGCATAGATTTCAGTAGATGTGGATAGAAGGGCTCTATAGAAACTGCCTATTTTCTTCTGGTACCAAGTGAGGCTTATTGTTTATGCTTTGTGCCCATGAGCCCTGTTGGACAGTCATTTCTCCTGTTTAAAATTCAAGAGCAGTCCTCTTCATTCTGAAGGAAACAAAATGCTTTTCCAATGTACTGACAAATGTACCATCTCACCAAACATCAAGAAGCCCAAGAGGCCAGACTGGATCAATAAACAAACTTCCAGCCCCCTGCCTAAGCTCCAATGATTTAGTTCCATTTATGAAGTGCAAACCTTGAAATATGGTTTGAGATCAAGTTAGACACACATTGTTACAATTCAAACTGGTAACCCACTAGAAACGCCACTGGCTTAAAGTTAGCATGTTATAACGGAAAGAGCCCTACAGTTTAAAACAGCCAGGTTTTTATCTTAACTCCATCATTTAAACCTAACCTTTGGTAATTCACTTCCCTTTCTAAAAATTCATTTACTCATCTTTAAATTGGGGCTCACAGTATCAGCTCTGTAGGGTTGTATAAGTAATAAAACATTAATGAGTTCTGAAAATCATAAAGCACTTACAGATATTTGCCAATGAGGGATAAATGCCCTTCAAAATACAATTATTATTATTTCCCACATGAAAAATCATTCAACTTAGATCTGATGCTAAATAAAAATCTATTGATCAAAGAATTTTCAAAGCTTTGAATGTCTGAAAATGGAGCATCCCAACTGTACAAATGAAGCAACACTGAAGGGAACTGGAATTTAATGATGCCAAGAATCAAACATAAACTGCTCAAGAGACTGACTGCTTTCCACGCTGACTTCATGGAATGAAGTACAGTTTTAGAAAGAACAGCTGCCAAGTTGGGTTGTCAGCTTACTGCCTACCTTTTGCAGTGATGCTGAAGGAGTCTACACACAAGGCTATGGGGAACACTCAAGCACTGGCTGCTTTTATCAGTCACGCGTACACACATCCACATCTGCACACGTGTGTGTACACACAATGGTCTGGCAATGAAACATATCAGTTAACCAAAGTGTAACTCCCTTCAAGTGATGACTACATGCTGATTTATGAGTTCATCTAATCCAGTTCTTGAATAAACCACCAGAATAGTAGCTGTGTGTACCTTCCAGTGAAAGAACCTGAAAGGGTGACGGCAAATGGTCCAGCTATAATGTAACTGGTGTTCTATTCACAAGCGCTAAAATACACATTGGTAAAGCTAGTGACTGCACTTGAAGCTTCATGTAAAACAGGATTATGTACCAGATGAAAATGTGTCCAGCTAAATCAATCTCCTACCCTAAGGAAATAGCAGAAGGCAAGAGTTGGATGGACTGGGGCTCAGAAGGAAGGATAAGCAAGAGGAGTACCGATCTCCTTACCCACTCTCCCCATCCCCACCCTGTTGTCACTTCCTTCTCCACTTAATATGAATTTATGGACATTTATTCCACAATACCTTTCTTTCACTCTCCTCTCAAATCCACTTGGCCAAAACCTTAGCCCTAATAAACCCAACTCCCTACACTGACACCACCTTCACTAGATGCTGACAACTGCTCTAGAGAATTCAAAACAGAATGGATTCGTGATATCATATTGAAGGAAGTCAGCCTTAAACGGGCCCCAGAACTCCACTGACTAGTAATCCTTTGTGTTTCTCTGGTCATTCAGTTCCCACAGCAGCAACTCGCAGATGCAACTGCTACGTCTGACATTCCAATAATGTATTTAATGCATAAAACTGCAAGAATGAACACTGCTTAGAAGGAACTCACAATAACAACTTACATATTAACAATCCAGATAGTTCATATTAAGAATGATTAAAAACTCTACAAAGCAAGGGAGATTCTGTCTGATTATGAGAAAAATCATATATAAATAAATATATTCATATACATGAACAGTAAATTCAATGGAAATGTAAGAAGAAAATCATAACCAAAGAATAGAAACATACAAATTATTCTAGCAATAATGTTCAAAAATACTCAAAATGCTCAAAAATCACAATTGAGCTTTAAACTTTCCCCCAAATTTCATGGTTACTAAGGCAAAAAGAGAAAGAAGATCTATTATATGAATCTTATTGAATAGGCAATATGTGGAAATTCCTCCTGAAAGAGTATTCTTTTTATTTACTAGCAATGAAATTAAAATCAAATGTCTCAAGTAGGTCACAAACAACATTTTTTATTAAAATGACAAATACCATGTTAAATTTTGTATGTTTATTTGTAGTGGTGGCTTCTGACAAAGGTAAAAAGCAAAACACTGAATTACAACTCTATGATTCCACGGGGGGCTAAACTGAGTCCATGAATATAACATTTGCTGGTTCAACTTGATCCAATAATAGAATTAAAATACTTACAGCAGGGTTTCACACTATGGCACTGTTTATCTTTGTGTGCATGCTCAGTTCCTCAGTTGTGTCCAACTCTTTGCGACCCCATAGACTGCAGCCCACTAGGCTCCTCTGTCTATGGGATTTTCCAGGCAAGAATACTGAAGTAGGTTATCATTTCCTCCTCCAGGGGATCTTCCCGACCCAGGGATCCAACCCATGTCTCCTGCACTGGCAGGTGGATTCTATACCACTGAGGCACCTGGGAAGCCCACATCGTTTACTTTTAGGGCCAGATAATTTTTTTGTGTGGGGACTGTCCTGTGCATTGTAGGATGTTCAGCAGCACCCCTGACCTCTAACACTAGATGCTGGTAGCACTGCCTTTCCTCTTCCCAGGTCATAAGAAGCAAAACTGTCTTCAAACATTGCTAAATGCCACCTGAGGGGCAAATTCACCCCTGGTTGAGAACCAGTGACCTACACTAAATTAAAACCAAATGACTCCTCAGCTTTCACCTTCCTAGTCCATCGTCTACACTGATCAATTCCACCTTGCCACTGGCCTTGTGGGAAATTCACCATGAGGGACATTGCCACCTTCAACATTTTGAGCTTTTGTTTTTGACATTCCTCTATCCCTCCATATTCCTTCTTAAGCTGCCAAAAATCCTTTGCAGATTTAATTTCAAAACATTTTTATAAATAATTCTTTGCTCTGAATAGAGTGCATCATACAGACAGATGATACAGACGATTCACTACTGTTTCTATCAGAAAACTGACCTCGTAAGGGAAAGCACAACCACTTCTGCGACTGAAAATTGTCGGGCATGTTGAAATATGCTTTTCTATATTTACTCCTCCTCTCTCCAGTCCTTGCATAAATTACCATGAATTACTGGTGCTGGTACTCTATAGTTTTCCCTCTAGGGAGATTATGCTGTGGACCACTCCTACTGTTTCTTCTATAACCACTACAGGTTAACATTTGTTATGTGCATTCTTTATTTGTCAGGTATTATGGTAGATACTTTACAAATATTATCAATGTTTCTCACCAAAACTTTTCTATAGAAGCATTATTGACATCCATAGGGTATCTTAGAAAAGGAGATGCTCAGGATTTGGGGAGAGAAATACAGTAACAGGCACTCAGCTTAAGAGGGAAATGTCTGCTGTCGAAACACTGCCTTAATTTCTTGCCCCTTTGTTTTGTTTCAACTAACATTCTGACTTTCCTTGTCTTGAGTAAGTCAATGACTAGCTCCAACTTGATTTTTTTCCTTTTCTTTCTTCTTCTTCCTAATGAATAGTGCTTTTTATTTATTCCTAATGAATAGCTAATGAATAGTGCTTTCTTTAAAAACTTTCCTCATGGTTCAGTCAGTAAAGAGTCTGCCTGCAAAGCAGGAGACTAGGCTTCAATTCCTGGGTCAGGAAGATCCCCTGGAGAAGGAAATGGCAACCCACTCCAGTATTCTTGCCTGGAGAATTCCATAGACAGAGGAGCAGGTAGACTAACAGTCCATGGGGTCTCAAAGAGTTGGATATGACTGAGTGACTAACACACACACTAATAACAACTTTCATGTCCATTTGTCTTAGAATGATCCATATTCCTTTTGTAACTAAGGAGTGGTTAGATGCCTGTGGTTTGTTGTCATTTTTCAGATTTGCCATAGAAAATAAATGCTGTTTTTGTTGTCTGTCTAATCAATTAGTGCCAGACTTACAGAGATTTCAATTACCATGAAATCAGGCCTCACTGAGTAGCTCAAGATGAGGCTTTCCATGTTGCTGGTCATAATCAAGAGGCCCCAAAACAATTAGAAAGAATCCTGAGCACCAATAGCTCTACCTGGGGAAGAAGGTCTCATCTGGAGACCTGTATTCCATCATCCTGTATTTGGGTGTTCTATTTATTGTGGGATATTGTGCTAATGGTAGTGGCACTGAACAAGCTTTCTTAGATGACTGTGAAAGATGATACTGTGGGAGAGGGCAAGGGCGGGATGATATGGGAGAATGGCATTGAAACATGTAAATTATCATATGTGAAACGAATCGCCAGTCCAGGTTTGATGCATGAGACAGGGTGCTCGGGGCTGGTGCACTGGGATGACCCAGAGGGATGGGATGGGGAGGGAGGTGGGTTCAGGATGGGGAACACATGTACACCCATGGCGAATTCATGTCAGTATATGGCAAAACCAATACAATATTGTAAAGAAAATAAATAAATGAATAAACAAAACTGAAAAAAAAGATGATACAGTATAGATACTAACTTTTCTGGAAAGCCCGTTCTTTGGAGATGATCTCCAAGACTAACATTTTCATTGCAGGATGCCAGTGTGCTTCATGAAGTCTGGAAAGTTTCCTATGATTCTGTAAGTCTGACTGGTTTCTATCTTTACCACAATAGCATAATGAGAAAGACAGAGTTTCTGCTAGGAGTGGGGTCCTAATACCTGTAACAATTCTCATTTGATCTGCAATAGTTCTCATTTGACAGATGAGCAAATGAGGCTCAGAAATATTAGGACCATAAATTAGCAAATGGAATGTACAAGGCTGAATTCTAAGATGATCCTCAACATTCCCATGGTATTGGTGTACAGGCCCCATGTAATTCCTTTTCTTTAGATGTGGACATGATCTATGAATATGATGGGAGAGTTACTCCCATGATCAGATTACATTAAATGTCAAGGGTATTTCAGATGTTATTAAAGTCCCTAATCAGGTGATGTTAAATTAATTAAAAGGGAAGTAATCCTGGGTTGTCCTGACCAAAAAGGTGAGCCCTTTAAATGGGGTCAAGGGCTCAGAGAGATTCTCCTTCTGCCTTTGAAAAAGTAAGAAATATGAAAAAAAAAAAGTGGGAAGGTCAGAGGTCTCTAGGCGCTGAGAGCAGTACTAGGCTGACAGCCAAGAAGAAAGTGGGTTCATCAGTGATACAACCACACGGAACTGAATTACATTAACAACTACGTGAATGAGGAAGTGGACCCAGAGCTCCAGAAAAACCCAGCCCAGCCAACATCTCGCTTTCAACTCTGTAAAACACTGAACACACAGAGCCCATTTAAGCAGTGCATGGAGTCCTGCCTCAGACTGCACGTTTTCAAAGCTATCAGCTAAGTTTGTGGCAATTTATTATGCAGGAGCTGAAAACTAATGTATCCTTAACATTGAGAAAGAAAATTCAATGTTTGGCAACAGGAGACTAGTGAACTACTTAATAAGTTTGCTTTTTCCATCCTAGGGGAACTTCAAAGATGTGGCCAATTTTTAAACACCAACAATAGAAAAAGACTGTATAGTTTATAAGCAAATGATTCCAATGCATTAAAGACTACACTGACCATTAATCAGGAATAATTTTACCTGTACAGGTAACACATCCCAGATATTAGCTTTACTAACATTTCTTTTGACTAGCAAAAGAAGGCACAATTTAGTTCAAAATAATGCATTCAGTTCAGTTTAGTTCAGTCGCTCAGTCATGTCCGACTCTTTGCGACCCCATGGACTGCAGCACGCTAGGCCTCCCTGTCCATCACCAACTCCCGGAGTCCACCCAAACCCATGCCCATTGAGTTGGAGATGCCATCCAACCATCTCATCCTCTGTCGTCCCCTTCTCCTCCTGCCCTCAATCTTTTCCAGCATCAGAGTCTTTTCAAATGAGTCAGCTCTTTGCATCAGGTGGCCAAAGTATTTAAATAGCTATAAATGCACCACAAGGTCCAATTCATAAGAAGCAAAGGCTGAGATGTTTCTGTTTGAATTTTTCTGCATTGGGACTATCTTTTTTTTTACTTATTTAGGGATTCCCTAATAGCTCAGTTGGTAAAGAATCCACCTGCAACACAGGAGACCCTGGTTCAATTCCTGGGTCAGGAAGATCCACTGGAGAAGGAACAGGCTATCCACTCCAGTATTCTTGGGGTTCCCTGGTGGCTCAGCTGGTAAAGAAGCTGTCTGCAATACAGGAGACCTGGGTTCGATCCTTGGGTTTGGAAGATCCCCTGGAGGAGGACATGGCAACCCACTCCAGTATTCTGGCCTGGAGAATTCCATGGACTGTATAGTCCATGGGGTTGCAAGAGTTGGACACAACTGAGCACCTTTCACTATTTATAAGAAGCAAAGGCTGAGATGTTTCTGTTTGACTTTTTCTGCATTAAGACTATCTTTCTTACTTACTTACTGCTTATCTTATTTATACCCCAGAAAATCTGTTTTCAGACAGAAGGCTAGGACTGAGGAATGAGTGCTGACTTTCACGAATAATTTTTGCTGATTACTCTGTTACACTCCATGTAACAGGAAAGTATTGTTTCAGGCCGATTCTAGTTTTCATCTCTTAGATTGCTCACTCATATTAGATGATTACATCAAATGTCTATATGATTGAGGAAATTACAGCTCCTCAATTTAAGATCTGAAGATTGTCTCTTGCTGTAAAGAATCCATTGGACTGATGTGAGAACAAACTGAGTTAACTTTGAGGACCTAAAATTACAAGCCATTGAAAAAAACCTTAGTCATGAGGAGTTTAATATAAGATAAATTTACTGAGTAGCAATGAACCCTAAGTTTGAATTACCCAGTTTTTCTAGAAGTAAACAGGCTCAAAAGACATAAATCAAAAGGAAGCAGAATCCAAATCAATGTAAGAGGGTTACAACAATCTCATCTTTGTAACCATTAAGAGCTGTCTTGTATGATAATCAGTTGCCAGCTCCTAGAAATGATTACGCAGAGCTTGGAATATCACTAGCTATGAAAGTTATAGGGCAAATCCCCACACTACATGGGTGAGTGAACCCAAAGAACAATAAAAGTCCCCATTTCAATTCTAAGAGTTTTTATGATTCTTAAGAAAAAAGATGTAATCATTTAAAGAGATATTCCACACCATTATATGCCTAGGTTAGGACACGATTTATGATATATACGTCACTTACATATTACAGGAAAAAATTTACACCTTTTTCCTTAGGTAAAATGCAATCTTGGCAGTTTGCTCAAACTCTTTAATGGTGAAGGAAGAAAGAACACCCAGCCAGTTTCTGGTATTTAAGGCCCCATCCCTAGATATTCATATATGGGGAGGGGAATTAAGGAAGAGAATAATTAGATAATTGAATACAACGACATGTGCATACCATTATCAACCATCATGTTCTGCACCACACTGGAAAATTCTACCTCAAACATGTTGGAAAGCACCTCTGATCAAGAATAATCCTCAATATCAATTTCTTGAGAAATCCAAAGTACAATGGGCAACACTATGATCTTATTTTCATTGAACCAGTTATCCCTTCTTCAGAGAATGCTTACATTTTTCAGTTAATTTGATTAATATTTGTCTCCTTTATTTTATTGCAAACTCCATGACTCAGGAATGATGTTAAATTTTGATCACCATCACCAGAATATAAAAAAAGGACATCAGTAATCAAAATCTGTTAAATAGGCAAATAAATAATAAGACACAAAAGTCAGGAAGATAAAATGACTTTACCATCTCCTAACGTGCCCATTCAAGACCTCTTCTTTCTGCGTCAAGACAAGAGATGAAGGTGGCTTGGCCTCATATATGTCGATGGAGATAGAAGTAGAGATACGTATGTTACATTTTGAAGATAGAAGCTACAGGACTAACAAATGCGTTACTATAGGGGATGACGAAGAGGAATGAGTCTAGGTAAACTAGCTTATAACCTGAGTTACCAAGAGGATAGTTTATTGATATGAGGACCACCGGGACATGAACAGGATTTGTATTAGTTGTCTACCACTGTGTAACAAATTATTCCCGAACTTAGAAGCTTAAAACAACAAACACTTATTTTCTCATTGCTTCTGTGGGCCAGGCATCCCAGCATAGCTTAGCTGATCCTCCCTCTCGGGGTCTCTCACAAGAAAGGACTCAAGCAGTCACACTGTTGGCAATCACAAAGCTCAGCTGTGACAGGAATAACCTCCAAGTGCACACTCATGTCATTTTTGGTAGAAAGAAGTTCAGTGGTTGTTGGCCAGAGACCATTCTCAGTCCCATGATCACTCTCAGTCATGCAGGCCACTCCGTCCAGCAGCTCACAACACAGCAACACAGAGTGAGGAAGCCAGAGAGAATGCAAGCCACATGGAAGTCAGCCTGTGTAACTTAATACTGTTGGTGATGGCCCATCACTTTTGCTCTGTTTATCAGAAGCAAGTCATTAGTTTTAGCCCACACTCAAGGGAGGAGACACAGAGATGTGAATGTGAGGAGGTGGGATTGCTGGGAACCATATTGGAAACTCTCTACCACAAGTAGAGACAGAAAAATAAAGAGCTTCTTTTTTCCCTAAAATGTCTTAAGTTTGAACTTAAGTGGCCTCTGAGGTAACCAAGAAGATGTGTCAAGTAGGTAACTGTCATGATTCATGAGTCTAGAGCTCAGAGATGTGGGCAAGAAATGGCACTTTGAGCACTGTCAGTTTATATTTAAAGTCATAGAAATAGATAATACCATCTAGGAAGAAAGATGAGAGGAAACGGCTTGATACCAAGTTCTGAGGAACCCCCAAATTTTAATTTAAATAGAAGAGGGAAGGATGAGAAAGAAAATTCAAAAGGAGAGGAGGAGGAGCCAAGATGGCGGAGGAGTAGGATGGGGAGACCACTTTCTCTCCTACAAATTCATCAAAAGAATAACTGAACGCAGAGCAAACTTCGCAAAACAACTTCTGATCGCTAGCTGAGGTCATCAGGCACCCAGAAAAGCAGCCCATTGTCTTCGAAAGGAGGTAGGACAAAATATAAAAGATTAAAAGTGAGACAAAAGAGCTAAGGACGGAGATCCGTCCCGGGAACTCTTAGGCGGCATTGCTTGGGGTAGGGTCCGGGCCTGAGTGCCCTGAGGACAATCGGAGGGAGATTCTGTAAGTTCCCAACTTGAACTGTGGGAGACCAAAAGAGAGAGAGAAAATTAACCGGCCCGAACACACTGCCGGCCGTTCGCAGAACAAAGAGACCGAGAGGGTCCAGAGAGGAGCTCGCAGGCTGCGGACCGGCCCAG
>NC_057419.1:14439032-14581981 GCF_019320065.1 Cervus canadensis
AGCTTTTCGTTCAGCGCTTTTGTGGAACACCCGAGGGCTGGAGCCTCGCGCAGCGCGGGGCGCGCTCCGTATAGAACAGCCGGGAGCCTGAGCAGCGCAGACGGAGAAAGCAGCCTCGGCCCCTCCCGGCAGCCCCAGCCCATCCCCGCGGCGCAAGCCTGTCCCCACAACGCCGGCCTCTCCCTGCAGCGCAGGCCCCTCCCTGCCCCGCAGAGCGACGGAGCTAGCTACCTGAATGGGAGTCCACCTCCGCCCGCCTGTGTCAGGGCGGAAATGAGGCTCTGAAGAGACCGGCAAACAGAAGCCAAATAAACAAAGGGAACCGCTTCAGAAGGGACTGGTGCAACAGATTAAAATCCCTCTAGGAAACATTGACTACACCGGAAGGGCCCTGTAGATATCGAGAAGCGTAAGCTGGAACGAGGAGCTATCTGAAACTGAGCCAAACCCACACTGACCGCAACAGCTCCAGAGAAACTCCTAGATATAATTTTACTTTTTTCTTTTTCTTTTTTTAATTTATTTTTTTTTTTTTATTTTTTTCTCTTTTATTTTCCTTTAAAATCCCCTATTACTCCCCCATTACTCCTTAACTTTCATTTCCATAGACTTTTACGATTTTTTAATTAGGGGAAAAAAAAAATTTGTTTTTTCTTTTTTTCTTTTTTTTTTCTTTCTTTCTTTTTTTTTTTTCTTTTTTTCTCTTTTTTTTCTTTTTTCTTCCTTTTTTTCTTTCCTTTTTCTCTTCTATTTTCTATTTTTCTTTTTCTCTTATTTCTTTTAAAGTCCTCTAGTACTCCTCTACTACTCCTTAATTTTCATTTTCAATACACTATAACCTTACAAAAAAAAAAGAAGAGAAGCCCTATTTTTAAACCGAAGATTATTCTCTCCCAATCTTGACTCTCTGTTTTCTACCTCAGAACACCTCTATTTCCTCCTTTCCCCTTCTCTTCCCAATCCAATTCTGTGAATCTTTGTAGGTGACTGGGCTACGGAGAACACTCTGGGAACAGACAGCTGGGTAGATCTGTCTCTCTCCTCTTGAGTCCCCCTTTTTCTCCTCCTGCTCATCTCTGTCTCCCTCCTCCCTCTCCTCTTCTTCATGTAACTCTTCATGAAATCCAGAGGCAGGAGACTTAAGCCCAAAACCTGAGAACACCAGAAAACTCCTGACTACATGGAACTTTAAGCAATAAGTGACTGTCCAAAAGCCTACATACCTACACTGAAACCAACCACCACCCAAGAGCCAATAAGTTTTAGAGCAAGACATACCACGCAAATTCTCCAGCAACGCAGGAACATAGCCCTGAACATCAACATACAGGCTGCCCAAGGTCACACCTAACACATAGACCCATCTCAAAACTCATCACTGGGCACTCCATTGCTCTCCAAGGAGAAGAAATCAAATTCTACGCACCAGAACACTGACGCACGCTTCCTTAACCAGGAAATCTTGACAAGCCAATCGTCTAACCCCACCCACGGGTTAATCCTCCACAACAAAAAGGAACCACAGACCTCCAGAATACAGAAAGCCCACTCCAGATACAGCAATCTAAACAAGATGAAAAGGCAAAGAAATACCCAACAGGTAAAGGAACATGAAAAATGCCCACCAAGTCAAACAAAAGAGGAGGAGATAGGGAATCTACCCGAAAAAGAATTTAGAATAATGATAATAAAAATGATCCAAAATCTTGAAAACAAAATGGAGTTACAGATAAATAGCCTGGAAACAAAGATTGAAAAGATTCAAGAACTGTTTAATAAAGACCTAGAAGAAATAAAAAAGAGTCAATTAAAAATGAATAATGCAATGAATGAGATCAAAAACACTTTGGAGGGAACCAAGAGTAGAATAACGGAGGCAGAAGATAGGATAAGTGAGGTAGAAGATAAAATGGTGGAAATAAATGAAGCAGAGAGGAAAAAAGAAAAAAGGATCAAAAGAAATGAGGACAACCTCAGGGACCTCTGGGACAATGTGAAACGCCCCCAACATTCGAATCATAGGAGTCCAGGAAAAGAAGGACAAAAAGAAAGGCCTTGAGAAAATACTCGAGGAGATAATAGCTGAAAACTGCCCTAAAATGGGGAAGGAAATAGCCACCAAGTCCAAGAAACCCAGAGAGTCCCAAAACCAGGATAAAACCCAAGGCGAAACACCCCAAGACACATATTAATCAAATTAACAAAGATCAAACACAATAGAACAAATATTTAAAAGCACAAGGAAAAACAACAAATAACACACAAAGAGATTCCCAATAAGGATAACAGCTGATCATCAATAGAAACCCGCCAGGCCAGAATGGGAATGGCAGGACCTACTGAAATAATGAAAAAGAGAATAAACCTACAACCCTAGATTACGTATCCAGCAAGATCTCATTCAATATGAAGGAAGAACTCAAAAGCTTTACAGATAAGCAAAAAGCTGAGAGAATTCAGCACCACCAAACCAGCTCTTCAACAAATTGCTAAAGATCTTCTCTAGGACAGGGAAATGCCAGAAAGGTGTATAAACATGAACCCAAAAACAACAAAGGTAAATGGCAACGGGACCACACCTATCGAAATAATTACCCTAAATGAAATGGTTGAATGCCCCAACCAAAAGACAAAGATTGGCTGAATGGATACAAAAGCAAGACCCCTATATATGCTGTCTACAAGACACCCACCTCAAAACAAGAGACACATACAGACTAAAAGTGAAGGGCTGGAAAAAAATATTTCATGCAAACGGAGACCAAAAGAAAGCAGGAGTCACAATACTCATATCAGATAAAATAGACTTTCAAATAAAGGATGTGAAAAGAGACAAAGAAGGACACTACATAATGATCAAAGGATCAATCCAAGAAGAGGATATAACAATTATAAATATATATGCACCCAACATAGGAGCACCGCAATATGTACGGCAAACGCTAACGAGTATGAAAGAGGAAATTAATAGTAACACAATAATAGTGGGAGACTTTAATACCCCACTCACAACTACGGATAGATCAACTAAACAGAAAATTAACAAGGAAACACAAAACCTTGAATGACACAATGGACCAGCTAGACCTAATTGATATCTATAGGGACATTTTTCACCCCAAAAACCAATCAAACTTTACCTTTTTCTCAAGGCACACAGGAAACATTCTCCAGAATAGGATCACATTCCTGGGCCATAAATCGTGGTCTTGAAAAATTCAAAAAAATTGAAATCATTCCATCATCTTTTCTGAACCACATCAGTAAGATAGATCCAATTACAGGAAAAAAAAATTGTTAAAAATTCAAACATATGGAGGCTAAATAACACGCTTCTGAATAACCAACAAATCATAGAAGAAATCAAAAAAGAAATCAAAATATGTATAGAAATGAATGAAAATGAAAACACAACAACCCAAAACCTATGGGACACTGTAAAAAGCAGTGCTAAGGGGAAGGTTCATAGCATTACAGGCTTACATCGAAGAAACAAGAAAAAAGCCCAAATAAATAACCTAACTCTAACACCTAAAGCAATTAGAGAAGGAAGAAAATGCAAGAAGCCCCAGAGTTAGCAGAAGGAAAGAAGATCTTAAAAATTAGGGCAGAAATAAATGCAAAAGAAAACTTAAATAGACCATAGCAAAAATAAACAAAGCTAAAAGCTGGTTTTTTGAAAAAATAAACAAAATTGACAAACCATTAGCAAGACTCATTAAGAAACAAAGGGAGAAGAACCAAATTAACAAAAATTAGAAATGAAAATGGAGAGATCACAACAGACAACACGGAAATACAAAGGATCATAAGAGACTACTACCAGCAGCTCTATGCCAATAAAATGGACAACTTGGATGAAATGGACAAATGCTTAGAAAAGTATAACTTTCCAAAACTGAACCAGGAAGAAATAGAAGATCTTAACAGACCCATCACAAGCAAGGAAATCGAAACTGTAATCAAAAATCTTCCAGCAAACAAAAGCCCAGGACCAGATGGCTTCACAGCTGAATTCTACCAAAAATTTAGAGAAGAGCTAACACCTATCTTACTCAAACTCTTCCAGAAAATTGCAAAGGAAGGTAAACTTCCAAACTCATTCTATGAGGCCACCATCACCCTAATTCCAAAACCAGACAAAGATGCCACAAAAAAAGAAAACTACAGGCCAATATCACTGATGAACATAGATGCAAAAAATCCTTAACAAAATTCTAGCAAACAGAATCCAACAACATATTAAAAAAAATCATACACCATGACCAAGTGGGCTTTATCCCAGGAATGCAAAGATTCTTTAATATCTACAAATCAATCAATGTAATACACATTAACCAATTGAAAGATAAAAACCATATGATTTATCTCAATAGAGCAGAAAAGCCTTGACAAATTCAACACTCATTTATGATTAAAACTCCCAGAAGCAGGAATGAGAAGGAAACATACCTCAACATAATAAAGCTATATATGACAAACCCACAGCAAGCATCACCCTCAATGGTTGAAAAATTGAAGGCCATTTCCCCTTTGAAATCAGAACAAGACAAGGGTGCCCACTCTCACCACTACTATTCAACATAGTGTTGGAAGTTTTGGCCACAGCAATCAGAGCAGAAAAAGAAGTAAAAGGAATCCAGATAGGAAAAGAAGAAGTGAAACTCTCACTGTTTGCAGATGACATGATCCTCTACATAGAAAACCTTAAAGACTCTACCAGAAAATTACTAGAACTAATCAATGAATTAGTAAAGTTGCCAGGATATAAAATTAACACACAGAAAAAAATCCCTTGCCATTCCTATATACTAACAATTGGAAAAAACAGAACGAGAAATTAAGGAAACAATCCATCCACATTGCAACAAAAAGAATAAAATACTTAGGAGTATATCTACCTAAAGAAACAAAAGACCTATACAAGAAAAACTTAAAACACTGATGAAAAGAAATCAAAAAGAGACACAAACCAGAGGAAGAAACATACCGTGTTCATGGATTGGAAGAATCAATATTGTCAAAATGGCTATTCTACCCAAAGCAATCTATAGATTCAATGCAATCCCTATCAAGCTACCAACGGTATTTTTCACAGAACTAGACCAAAGAATTTCACAATTTGTATGGAAATACAAAAAACCTCGAATAGCCAAAGTAATCTTGAGAAAGAAGAATGGAACTGGAGGAATCAACCTGCCTGACTTCAGACTCTACTACAAAGCCACAGTCATCAAGACAGTATGGTACTGGCACAAAGACAGAAATATAGATCAATGGAACAGAATAGAAAGCCCAGAGATAAATCCACGAACCTATGGACACCTTATCTTTGACAAAGGAGGCAAGGATATACAATGGAAAAAAGACAACCTCTTTAACAAGTGGTGCTGGGAAAACTGGTCAACCACTTGTAAAAGAATGAAACTAGAACACTTTCTAACACCATACACAAAAATAAACTCAAAATGGATTAAAGATCTAAATGTAAGACCAGAAACTATAAAACTCCTAGAGGAGAACATAGGCAAAACACTCTCTGACATAAATCACAGCAGGATCCTCTATGACCCACCTCCCAGAATATTGGAAATAAAAGCAAAACTAAACAAATGGGACCTAATGAAACTTAAAAGCTTTTGCACTACAAAGGAAACTATAAGTAAGGTGAAAAGACAGCCCTCAGATTGGGAGAAAATAATAGCAAATGAAGAAACAGACAAAGGATTAATCTCAAAAATATACAAGCAACTCCTGCAGCTCAATTCCAGAAAAATAAATGACCCAATCAAAAAATGGGCCAAAGAACTAAACAGACATTTCTCCAAAGAAGACATACAGATGGCTAACAAACACATGAAAAGATGCTCAACATCACTCATTATCAGAGAAATGCAAATCAAAACCACAATGAGGTACCATTACACGCCAGTCAGGATGGCTGCTATCCAAAAGTCTACAAGCAATAAATGCTGGAGAGGGTGTGGAGAAAAGGGAACCCTCTTACACTGTTGATGGGAATGCAAACTAGTACAGCCACTATGGAGAACAGTGTGGAGATTCCTCAAAAAACTGGAAATAGAACTGCCATATGACCCAGCAATCCCACTTCTGGGCATACACACTGAGGAAACCAGATCTGAAAGAGACACGTGCACCCCAATGTTCATCGCAGCACTGTTTATAATAGCCAGGACATGGAAGCAACCTAGATGCCATCAGCAGATGAATGGATAAGGAAGCTGTGGTACATATACACCATGGAATATTACTCAGCCGTTAAAAAGAATTCATTTGAATCAGTCCTAATGAGATGGATGAAACTGGAGCCCATTATACAGAGTGAAGTAAGCCAGAAAGATAAAGAACATTACAGCATACTAACACATATATATATGGAATTTAGAAAGATGGTAACGACAACCCTATATGCAAAACAGAAAAAGAGACACAGAAATACAGAACAGACTTTTGAACTCTGTGGGAGAAGGTGAGGGTGGGATGTTTCAAAAGAACAGCATGTATACTATCTATGGTGAAACAGATCACCAGCCCAGGTGGGATGCATGAGACAAGTGCTCCGGCCTGGTGCACTGGGAAGAGCCAGAGGAATCAGGTGGAGAGGGAGGTGGGAGGGGGGATCGGGATTGGGAATACATGTAAATCCATGGCTGATTCATATCAATGTATAACAATACCCACTGGAAAAAAAATAATAATAATAAAAAAATAAAATAAAATAAAATAAAATAAAAAAATTAAAAAAAAAGAAAATTCAAAAGGAGTGGCCAGAGGAGAAGGATAAAAACAAAGACTCTGGGTGTTACTGAACCAGGAGAGAAAAGTGTAGAAGAATAAAGAATGGCTAACTATGGAAAATGTTGCTGAGACATGGCATAAGATGATGACAGAAGAGTGATTTTATAGTTTTAAAAACCAAAAAGAAATATAGAAAAGATCTAATTATATATCAACAGGAGGCCAGGTAAATAGATTGTGGTATATTCATGCAATGGAACACTCTGAGTAATTAAAATGAATGAAAAAGAGAGACACTCCCATCAAAATGGAAAAATCCCAAAAACCTAATGTTGAGATTAAAAAAAACAATTGTTACAAAGATATCATTTTAAAGTTAAAACAAATCTAAAACTAAGTACATAGTTTTAGAGATCCATTTGTATTTAGGAATAATATAAAGTAAGCATAGGAATTATTTTTAAAAATTCTTGAAAGCAGTGATATCTGGGGAGGGAGTAGGGAGAATGCAATCAGAAAAAAGTATACAGACATCACCTGCTCTGTAACAAATTAGTACTTTTGAAAGTCTGAAGCAACTGTAGGATAATATATGAGTATCACTGATATAATTTTCTCTTTCTGTTTATATATTTAAAATATTTCATAATTAAAATTTTAAAATAACAAAAATCGACAAGATTTGGCAACCTTTTAAAAGTAGCTTTAAATGGAGTAGTTTAAAATGTGCTAAAGAGAAAATGAGAGGTAAGAAAGGGTAACTTCTTCTATTGAGAAGCTGGACTTCACCCTCTGAGTGATCTTGGAGAAGTTATTTAACCTCTCTGAAGCTCAGTTTTCTCATCTGTAAAATGATGTGTGTGTGCATGCATGCTTAAGTGTGTACACTGTTGTTCAGTCACCAAGTCATGTCTGACTCTTTGTGACCCCATGGACTGCAGCACGCCAGGCCTCCCTGTCCTTCATCACCTCCCAGAGTTTGCTCAAACTCATGTCCACTGAGTCGGTGATGCCATCCAACCATCTCATCCTCTGTCGTCCCCTTCTCCTGCCTTCAATCTTTCCCAGCATCAGGGTCTTTTACAATAAGTCAGCTCTTTGTATCAGGTGGCCAAAGTATTGGAGCTACAGCTTCAGGTGTGTATGTGTGTGTACAGATATATGAACATATTCACACATGCAAACACACAAATATATATGCATACATTGGTGAATGTATTGCAGGCAATAAATAAATCAGAGCTATAATTCAACCTTCACAGTGAGGACTGAAAAAGACAATTGTTCAGAGTTTTCAGAGTTTAGCTAGAATGTAGATTACAGAGAAAAGAAATGAAAATGGAAGGAGGAAGAAAATGGCAGGGAATACTGCCAAGTGGTACTCAGATCTATCTGTGTTAGTACAAAGAAACTAGAAAAAAGATCTTCAGAAGCCAGCCAAACTTCACGGCTTGACTGTAGTTACTCGACTTTCAAAAGAAAGCAGTGTTCCAGCTCTACCCTTTCCACCACTGCCCTCCCAAAAAAAGCATAAAGGAAAAAAAGAGAGAAGGCATCTCTTCAGTAACTGCTTAATTTTAAAAAAAGAAGGACTGACACAGGAGCCTAAAGAAGATGATCATGGTAGTTATGACTAGAATGGGAAAGGCAAACTAAGCTCAGAGACCCTGAACAGAAATTTCAAGGGAGTTGATGCTGAGAAGGAGGAATAGAGCAGAATTGCTGAAGATGGATTCAGGAACACAAAGTCCTAAGAACCTTTTCCCATGTACAATGTGTCCATTACTGGCAGAGAGCCTCGAACAACTGTCTTTCAGTTGCTCCCATGCCAGGCACTGTCCTGGCACTAGGAAAACATGGCAAACATGACAAAGTCTATGCTTGCGTGAAGGTTAGATTCTAGTGGGAAGAGAGAGATAAATAAGCAATGAAAGAAATTATAATCAGTACTAATTTAGAAAAATAAAGCAGATGAGCACTAGGGGGGACGGGCTGGGAATTAAAAATCCCATGAGCAGTGACACACTCACTAATAAGGTGACTTGTGACATGTAATAAGTATGGTGATGAGAGGCCAGGAAATGAAGGATGACTTGGGGAGTCTGAATTCCTTTTTGTGAATCCTGGCTCAAACAGGATAAAGGACAAGATGAGATTTGATCTGATGGTTTCAAGGCACAGTGATAGTGGCATCAAGGCCATGAGTGTGAGCAGGGAAGGAAGAGACGGGGAAGCACAGCAGTCCAGACAGCTGCATCCAGAGCCTGAGGGCTCCTCCTTGACTCTGATTAGGTTTTAAAAAGAGTTTGAGCTGAATAATCTACTGAAAGGCAAAACTGAACTGATAGAAGAAGAAATATGTTGTTGGTACCTGACTCTTGCTTGACCTGGGAAAAACTGTGAAGAATGCTGTAATTAAAGGCATCAGTACAGGAGAGAGTCTAAATCCTAAGGGACATGACCAAGGAGATAAACAGATCTGGGCTTCCAGAGACATAATGATGCTGATGATATCTCAAGCGTGGATGACAAGCCTGGGGTGCTGTGTTCCAGCCAAGCTCCATGGTGATTTAACAACACACAATGACCCAGGAGTGAGCTGCTCCTGCTTAAGGGAGAAGAGAAGGTGCTAAGTGAATCCACAAGTATTTCATCTTCAGGTCCGTTTCTGAGAGAAATCCCAGTGTTGAAAATCTTTGATGTGTGCGCCTGTCTTTTTTTAAACCAAGGAATGAGTGGGGCCTACCTATCAACAAAGGTTCAGCTCAGCAAGTTTCCTGTGCTACCAAATGGGATCATGACATACATGCTGCCAGCAGTTTTCATGAGTGCAGATGGATTCTTATTTAAAATAATAGCAAACAGTACACAGTGCTTTTTTTAAAATATAAATTTATTTATTTTAATTGGAGGCTAATTACTTTACATTATTGTAGTGGTTCTGCCACACATTGACATGGCTTATATTGCACCTTCCAAAGTACTTTATATGTACTCAGTCACTTTTTTTTTTCCAATTTAAATGTTTGAGAGAGGATTAGGACCTGTAGATTTAAATTTGAACTAGCAATAGACAACCACATAATCCTTCCTTTCTATTCCCTAGTAACAATAAAAGCATTGTCAATAGGAAATTAATAGCAAAACAAAACAAAATCATATACAATACTACATGCCTATTAGAACAGCCAAAATCTGGAACAGTGACCACAGCAAATCCTCATGAGGATGGGGAATAACTGTCCTTCATTGCTGGTGAGAATGTAAACAGTATAGTCACTTTGGAAGACAGTTTGGCAGTTCCTTGTAAAACTAAATGCATGATTTCCATAGGATCCAATAAACAAGCTCCTTCATATTTACCTAAAAGAGGTAAAAACTTATGTCTACACAAAACCTGCACATGGATGTTTATAGCAACTTTACTCAACACTGCCAAAACTTGGAATCCACCAAGATGTCCTTTAGGCAGTGAATGGATAGATGAACTGTGGGACATCTGGACAATGGAATATTATTCAGTGCTAAAAAGGAATGAATGATGAAGCCATGAAAAGAAATAAAAGTGAAAGTGAAAGAAGGAAGTCTGAAAAGGTAACATGCTGTATGAATCCAACCATGTGACATTCTAGAAAAGGCAAAACTATGGAGACAGCAAAGAGATCAGTGGTTGCCAGGGGTTAGGAGGGCAGGAAGGAATGAACAGACAGAGCAGAGAGGACTTTTAGGGTAGTAAAAAATATGCTGTGTGATACTATAATAGGGATACATGTCATTATGTTCAGTTGCCAAGTCGTGTCTGACTCTTTGCGACCCCATGGACTGCAGCATGCCAGGCTTCCCTGTCCTTCACCATCTCGTGGAGCTTGCTCAAACTCATGTCCATTGAGTCGGTGATGCCATCTAACCATCTCATCCTCTGTTGTCCCCTTCTCCTCCTGCCTTCAATCTTTTCCAGCATCAGAGTCTCTTCTAATGAGTCAGTACTCTGCATCAGGTGGCCAAAGTATTGGAGCTTCAGCTTCAGCATCAATCCTTCCAATGAATATTCAGGACTGATTTCCTTTAGGATGAATCTCCTTGCAGTCCAAGGGACTCTCAAGAGTCTTCTCCAACACCACAGTTCAAAAGCATCAATTCTTCGGTGCTCAGCTCTCTTTATGGTCCAACTCTCACATCCATACATGAATACTGCAAAACCATAGGTTTGACTAGACGGACCTTTGTTGGCAAAGTAATGTCTCCGCTCTTTAATATGCTGTCTAGGTTGGTCATAGCTTTTCTTTCAAGGAGCAAGCATCTTTTAATTTCATGGCTGCAGTCACCATCTGCAGTGATTTTGGAGCCCAAGAAAATAAAGTCTGTCATTGTTTCCATTGTTTCCTCATCTATTTGCCATGAAGTGATGGAACCAGATGCCATGATCTTAGTTTTTTGAATGTTGAGTTTTAAGCCAGGTTTATCACTCTCCTCTTTCATTTTCATCAAGAGGCTCTTTAGTTCCTCTTTACTTTCTGCCATAAAGGTGGTGTCATCTGCATATCTGAGGTTATTGATATTTCTCCCAGCAATCTTGATTCCAGCTTGTGCTTCATCCAGTCCAGCATTTCGAATGATGTGCTCTGCATATAAGTTAAATAAGCTGGGTGATGTACAGCCTTGATGTACTCTTTTCCCAATTTGGATCCAGTCTGTTGTTCCATGTCCAGTTCTAACTGTTGCTTTCTGACCTGCATACAGATTTCTCAGGAGGCAGGTCAGGTGGTCTGGTATTCCCATCTCTTAAAGAATTTTCCACAGTTTGTTGTGATCCATACAGTCTAAGGCTTTAGCATAGTCAATGAAGCAGAAGTAGGTGCTTTACTGGAATTCTCTTGTTTTTTCTATGATCCAACAGATGTTGGCAATTTGATCTCTGGTTCCTCTGCCTTTTCTAAATCCAGCTTGAACATCTGGAAGTTCTCAGTTCATGTACTATTGAAGCCTAACTTGGAGAATTTTGAGTATTACTTTGCTAGTGTGTGAGATGAGTGCAATTGTGCAGTGGTTTGAACATTCTTTGGCATTGCCTTTCTTAGGGATTGGAATGAAAAGTGAACTTTTCCAGTCCTGTGGCCACTGCTGAGTTTTCCAAATTTGCTGGCATATTGAGTGCAGCACTTTCACAGCATCATCTTTCAGGATTTGAAATAGCTCATCTGGAATTCCTTCATCTCCACTAGCTTTGTTCGTGGTGATGCTTCCTAAGGCCTACTTAACTTCGCACTTCAGGATGTCTGGCTCTAGGTGAGTGATCACACCATCATGGTTATCTGGGGCATGAAGATCTTTTTGGTATAGTTCTTCTGTGTATTCTTGCCACCTCTTCTTAATATCTTCTGCTTCTGTTAGGTCCATACCATTTCTCTCCTTTATTGTGCCCATCTCTGCATGAAATGTCCCCTTGGTGTCTCTGAATACATTTGTCCAAATCCATAGAATGTGCAATATCAAGAGTGAACTATAATGTAAACTATGGACTTTGGGTGATTATGATATATTGATATAGGTTCATCAATTTTAACAAATGTTGCACTCTGGTGGGTATGTTAACAATGGAGGAGGCAGTGCAAGTGTAGGGGTAGGAGGTATATGGGAGATCTCTGTATTGTCCCATAAATTTTGCTGTGAACTAATATTGCTCTTAACAAAAATAGTCCTGGGACTTCCCTGGTTGTTAGTTAAGAATACACCTTGCAGGGCATGCAGGTTCGATCCCGGGTTGGGGAACTAAGTCCCTACATGCTGCAGAGAAGTTAAGTCTATGCACCGTACCCACTGCGCCTGCACACCACAACTACAGAGTCCATGTGGCACAACCAAGATCTCGCATGGCACAACTACGAGCCAACACAGCCAAGTAAATAAATAAACAACCAATTTATTTTAAAAGTCTTAATAAAAATAGTTTAAAAAACATGTAAGAGAAAGTAATAGTGTTGTAACATAAACTTTTCCCTTATTTTTGGACAATAGACCCTTGACCCTTCATTGACCATTTATTCAGCCTGAACGAGCTCTTCTATGAGGGCTGAATTTGATGTTCTTTGAGATAAGTGTTAAAAAAAGAGAGAGAAGGCATTGATCGTTAGGGGCTTGAAATGCAGACATCTCAGTGAAGCCTGCCCATAAAATCAGCCTCCAGGGGTTAACCAGTTCCTGACTGACTAAGAAAGAGATGCTATGAATACAGTCACAGGCAGGAAGTCTGGCTTTTCCCATATGGTTGAGATAGGTGAAGGTTATGTGTTCATATGAATTTCCTGCCTAACAGTTCATCTCTTTCTGTTTCTCAGCATTTAACCCTGTAAAAGAACTCAACAGCTTATAAGAGCCTGGCCAAGGAACCAGAGAAGCAGAGACAGGGTATCTGCTATTGATTGAGCAAGTCCTGGAAGTCAGAGCAGGAAATGGACCAGAAGCCACAAGGCAAGTCAGTGAGGAAGGGCACACAATCATCAAAGATCAGGGCAAGTAAGGATTCCAAAGCTAGGTCAATCAGTGAGAAGCACGATATAAATAGTCCTGGTATATGGGGCAAGCACTATTCTAAGGCGAACAGTAGCCTAGTGAATGGAGAAAATAGAAGAACCGTGTAAAACTCAGGAGGTCAGATGCAAGTTCTGAAGAAGTGAGACCAGAGTTTGCCTCCAATGAGAGGTATTGGCCGGCTTTGCGAGAAGGCTGGCCTCTCCTGAGTCTGGACAAATCCAAGGCCCACGCTAGAGTCACTTGGCAAGGTATTTCCAGAGGAAAGAGTAGAGAGAGAGCCATGTTGTGGGCCTCTTAATGCAAAAGCAGAGTTTTCTATTTTTTTGGTACTGTACTCTATATATTTAGAACTAGAAACAATTGATCTAAATAGCTGGTTTTGTAAGGCTAATGCTCAATATAATTATTCTTTTTAGACGAGCCTTCCCTTAACTATCTTCCTTTAACAAAAGTATAGATCTCAAGGTCAAATAAGTATACTAAGTCATCTATGACATAAATGAAAGGGATTCAGCAAAAGAAATCTCCTTTACCCAAAAGCTTTTCCGGAGAAACACATTTGCAGCGTTGTATTTGTCATTATTTTGCTTAAAAGATGGCAGAGGATAGTTACATAAAATCAATTCACTCCACATTTAATGCACTCTGGTCTACTCAATGCACCACAATAAGTATACTAACCACATTGAGCTTCTCTTCCAACTCAACCACACGTAATAAGCCACACATTAGATATCCCACAGACTCTCCTAATTTCTCTTCCATTTCCTTTGACTTAACTTATTCAATGAACACTTTTCTCTCCAGTGGGGTCTTGGCTTCACCCTCAACTTTCTTCCACTGACTTCTTCAATCACAAGTTCCCGGAAGCAGTATAACTTCCCCTCACATCACACCCCAGTCTAATAAAACTCTAATAATAGCTCTCTTCTCTAGGTAAAGTAGTCAATATCATTCCTTCTTTGCTTATCCTTCTATACTACTGCAGGAGAAACTGCAAAAAAAAAAAAAAACACAAAACACACACACACACCATGAACATCAACAAAGTGGTTATTTTTCTTGTGCAAAAGTCCCAAGCAGTATGGCGGCTGTGTGATGCCACTTGGAAATCTATGCCACATCTGTCTTTTTGCTCAGACTCAGCATAGAATGTGGTTTTCATTTAATGTTTATTGCCTTATGTTTGTGAAGTGGCTGTTTCTCTTCCAATATTATAACTATGCCCTAAGCAGGAAAAAAGGGAATGTGACAAACAAAAGCCACCCAAGTCAGCTATCAGTTGTCATTTTAAAGAACATCCCTGAATACATGTTTTTCCAAAGAAGACATACAAATGACCAACAGATACATAAAAAGGTGCTCAACATGACTAATCATCAGGGAAATACAAATCAAAACCAGAATGAGATATGACCTCTTTTTCCAGGGAATCTTCCAGACCCAGGGATTGAACCTGCATCTCCTGCATTGTGGGGCAGATTCTTTACTGTCTGAGCCACCAAGGAGGCCCTAAATGGCTATTATCCAGTCATAAGAAAGAAGGAAATCCTGCCATTTGCAACAACATGGATTGACCTTGAGGGCATTATGCTAAGTGAGATAAACCCAACAGAGAAAGATAAATACTTTATGATCTCACTTATATGTTGAATCTAAAAACCTGATCTCATAGAAACAGAGATGAGAATGCTGTTTACCAGGGTCTAAGGAGTGGGGAAACAGGGAGATGTTGGTCAAAGAGCACAAACTCACAGTTAGAAGGTGAGTAAGTTCTGGGGATCTAATGTACAGAATGGTGAGTATAGAAAATGACCCTGCACTATACATTTCAAAGCTGCTACAAGACTAGATCTTAAATGTTCTCATGACAAAAAAGAAATGCTAAATATGTGACATGATGGAAAAGTTACCTAAGACTATGGTGGTAACCACATAGCAACATATAAACATATCAAATCAATACACTGTACACCATAAACTTATACAATGTTATATGCCAGTTATTTCTCAGTTTAAAAAGGGGAGGACAATAAATATCAGCTATCTGGTGATAGACAAAAGAAATAAGTACAAAAATACACAATGGCAAGCTTTGATCAATGGTAAGATGAAAAAGGTCAAGTTGATATGAGAGCATACATTGAAGCAGAGTAGTCTAGTGTGTGGAACATGAGATATTCATGAAAAACCTATTAAATGAAACCTGAGAAACAAATAGGAATTTAACTAGGTGAGGGGGCACTGTGTTCTCTCCTTGCTACCTCCAAACTGGGGAAATGACCAAAGAGTCAAAACTGGAAACTTAAGCTTTTAAAATTTACTATAAAACAGGGACTTCCCTGGGGGTCCAGTGGTTAAGACGTCACACTTCCACTGTAGGGAGCACAGGTTTGAGCCATGGATGGCCGAGATTCCACATGCCACACAATCAAAAAAGAAAAAAAAAACTTTATTATGAAATGAACTATAACATGGGTGGGGGGGTACATATATTTTTAAAATTCCTGAACTTGGAGATAACAATCTTCTCAAGGTTAGTCTACGTGAAAACCAATCCCTTTGTCTGAATTCACTCTTGGAATTAGAAAAAGAAGCCAACATTCTTTTCTTCTTTTTTCAAAATCCAGTATGGTGCTGCTAGTTATAGAAACGCAGTTTAGAAAACTCACGTACTCTTGCCTTTCTTTACGTATCTTGGGGTCCAACCACAAAGCCCTCATTAAGCTAATGCATTTGTCCTTTATTGTCTATAATGCTATTTTCTACTGTTACCCATTGGGAAATAGAGGGAGATTTGCAATTTAATCATGACAACTGCACTTCTACATCCTTTATCCCATTTCTCCATCACACCCTGCCATCCTTGTAAGTTACTACTTCCACAGAAGCTTACACTCTAATAAACTCACTGAGCCCTTGATTCTGTATATTTTCAGCAGCCATTCTGGCACGGCTCTCTCTGTCTAGAATTTCTTCAATAGGCACACACATTCACACTCACACCATATATGCACACAAGTGTGTGTATATTTCTATTTTGGGGGATCCATAGGCTTTCAAAATTCTGTTCTTTCCTCTTTAGAGTACTGAAAACTCTGATAGAAGAATACTATCTTTTGTTTTCTTTCTTTCTTTCATTCTACACTATCTGGCTTAATTATCTTCAAATTAGGCACCGAGCCGATAGGGATATCTATTATCCTATCATGCAAGTCAGACACTGTCAAACTTCTGAATTTGTGGAAGTGAGCTTCCAGCTCACAAAACAACTGGAACGCGCATTCAAAATAACTTGTAACTATACGTCAGGTAGCATCCACTTGGCATTGTAAAATCTCAGTGTTATAGAGACAGGCCATTTACTACTCATAGAATAGAATGCTGAATACCACAAATAAGAGGGACAGCAGCATCATCCCTCACGGGCAGCAGCTGTCCCCTCTTTTGTTTAAGCAGAGAGAGACAGACCCTAAGAAATCCCCTCACTTTGCTCTCCCCTCCCCCCCGCCGCCCGCACAGTTTCTTGTCACTGTTTCCTGTCTGCATGACTGCATTGTTGACAGCCAAGACCTGTGCTGTCAGATCTGAGCCTGGCATCCTCTGGATGAAGGTGTGGGGGAAACCCAGCAGACACCTTTCCAAGCTTGGCTTGGAGGACACGTAGGAGAAAAATGAGACCTAGGTCTACCAGGACTTTTGGGGTCTAGCACAGTCCATGCTTCTCAAGAAAACTAGGAAAATATTAAAATAGTTTAAATAATATATCTGATTTGAGAATAATTTTCAAAGAAGTACTAATATGTGATTTATATTAAGTTATTTCCAAAGTGATTCATTCTCCTACACCAGGATGCTTTCTTCATGATTTAGGCAATGGGCTTAAAGAGTATACTCACACAGTATTTTCTTAATAGTGCCAAGCTGGGGGATGTTGCTGACAGCTAGAGGGAAGCAGTGGAAGTAATTCTGACAAGTTGGAGAACTGCAAGAGGACAATCCTGATGCAGGTCAATGACAACTTATCTGGGTCAAATCATAAAGGAAAAAACAAAACTAATGACCTCAGAAACTGGCCTATGTCAGGTTCACAATTTACAGTAACTGTAAATTGAGCAAAGCAGATCCTGAAGAGTTGGTTTTATGGACTGCAAGGTTCTTAGCTGCTACAAGTAAAGATGACCTCATGTTTAAGAGCAGGCGGTTGTCTCCATGGGGCAGAGCTAGGGACAGCTGCTGCTCCAAAATATTGCTCTTTCTTTTTCTGCACATCTGGATGCTCACATTCAGAAGTCATTGCTTTGGAGTACATATTGTCCCCTGGTATTAACTATCTATTGCTACAAAACCCTTACTTTGCTGCAAACACTTGCTGTCAGAGTTTGCTGTGCTATGGGCACATGCAAAGAGAAAGTATCCTGGTGTAGGAGAACGAATCACTTTGGAAGCAATATAAATCACATATTAGTACTTCTTTGAAAATTATTCTCAAATCAGATATATTATTTAAACTATTTTAATATTTTCCTAGTTTTCTTGAGAAGCATGGACTGTGCTAGACCCCAAAAGTCCTGGTAGACCTAGGTCTCATTTTTCTCCTACATGTCCTAAGGGCACCCCAGCCCTTGTTCGAAAACAGAAGCAAGTCATTAAGTCAGTTCTACATTCAAGAGGAGGGAATCACACAAGGGAGTGAAGACCACGAGACAGAGTTCCCTGGCGCCATGTCAGAAGCCACTGACCATACCACTCCTGGCTGTCCTGTTTTTAAATGTTTGCTCTCTGGGGAAAGATCACATATGAAGCTTCTCATATTTCAGTGTAAATACAATTGTGAGGTTTCTCTGGAATCAAAAGGAAGCTAGATGAAGGTTGATACATAGGAGGTAGAGGGAACTGTAAAAATGGTCAGTGTCTCAGAAAGGGGAGATGGGCAAGAGTTAAGAGAATAGGGCTGACATCACCAGAGCTTGAGAAAATAGTCTGGTCAAGTAAATTAAATATGAGTCAGCAAATTGACACTGCAATGAAAACAAAGGAAGTTTGAACTGGATAAAGAGGAATATAATACATAAGGGCCCTGTAGATGATGTTCACTGTGTACCCCACAATGGTGAGATCTCTGGGAGACTATAAAATCTCTCTTTGACCATGGATATAATGAGCTTGAATGTTCCTCAGACTAATACACAGAAAATAAGGGAAGGCTGGGGATAAAATGGAAGAAGACCACAATAAAACCTGTTTATCTTTCCTGAAGAAACACTGAAATACACTGCTAAATCAGTAACTATAAATAACTCTCAGGGAATTTCCTGGCAGTCCAGTGGTTAGGGCTCTGTGCTTCCCTTGCAGGGAGCATGAGTTCCATCCCTGGTAAGGGAACTAGGATGCCACATGCTGCACATGTGGCTAAATAAATAAATAGCAAACATCAATGCTATATGGGTCATATGCCAAGAAATAACAATTCCCACTGAAGTAGAACATGAATTATGAATTGGTTCTTTAGCACCAGCCTTAATGTAGGTGCTATGGATTTGTCTAATGCAACCATATACTCTAGTCTGACCTTCCTGGGAAGAAAATTCTTTGTGGGATGCTAGGTACAGCCAGTGACATAGTTGGTTTCCACACCTATAAAGAGCTAAGAGAGAAAAAAAAAAATAAGTGAAAGAGCAAAGAAAATGTGATAAGCAACTGAATGAGAAGAAGGATATAAGAAAGGGCCAACACACTTTCATGATAACAAAAAAGACAAACTAAAGATACTTAGAAAAGAAGGGAACTTGCAAAAAAGAAAGGGGAGAAGTGAACTTATTTATAAAACAGAAGTAGAATCATGTATGCAGAAAACAAGCTTCTTGTTCCCAGCAGATAAGGGTGGGGAGGGATAAACTGGGAGACTGAGCCGGGCATAAACACACTGTGACGAGTAAGACAGATAACTAGTAAGAGCCTGCTGCGCAACGCAGGGAACTCTCTACTCAATACTCTGAAGAGCTGACGTGAGAAAAGAAGCAAACAAAAAACCCACAGTGGGTATATTTATATGTATAGCTGACTCACTTCGCTGTACATCTGAAACCAACACAACACTGGAAATCAACTTTGTTGTTGCTTAGTAGCTAAGTCATGTCTGACTCGGCAACCCCATGGACTGCAGCCTGCCGGACTTCTCGTCCATGGGATTTCCTAGGCCAGAATACAAGAATACTGGAGTGGGTTGCCATTTTCTTCTCCAAAATCAATAATACTCCAATACAAACTTTAAAAAAGGAGGGAACTTCCTCAACCTGATAAAGGGTATCTACAAATAACCTACAGATAACATCATACTTACTGGTGAAAGACTAAAAACTTTCTCCTTAAGATTAGGAACTAGAGTTACATGTATTTCCCATCCCAATGTATGACAAAACCCACTGCAATGTTGTGAAGTAATTAGCCTCCAACTAATAAAAATAAATGAAAAAAAAAAGATTAGGAACTAGATATGAAAGTCTGTTCTAACCATTTTCTATTCAACACTGTACTGTGATTTTCATCACAGTAATTAGGTAAGAAAATGAAATAATAGGCATCCAGAATGGAAAAGGAAAAAGCCAAACTATCTTTATTTGTGAATGTCATGATTTTGTACATTGAAGCAAACGAGGAAAACAATGGAAATTACCCAAAGGTACAGAGATGGTTATCACTGAAATAATACCGATGTCATATATTTATGTTGCATTTTACAGCTTCCAAAGAGCTATGCATCATTTTATCTTCATAACCATCTGTAAGGTAAGTACTATTATTAATGCACATCACAAGCGACAAAACTAATACTTAAAAAGTGATGTATTTTTTTAATGAAGCCAGTTACTAAATATCATAACTGTCACCCAAATCTCCAGCTCCAGGACTCTAAATCAATGCATAACAGTTGCTTGGTTTCTTATCTTTTAAGAGCAGCATGGTCCAAAAGAACTTTACAATGGTGAAAGTGGTCTGTATCTGCACTGTTCAATACTGTGGCCACCAGACCCAAGTGGGTACTGCACACGTGAAATGTGGCTAGTACGACTGAATAACTGAATTTTTAATTTTATTTAAATTTAAGTAACCACATGAGGTCACCATGTTGGACAGTGTAGCTCTAGAGAGTTAGTCCCTGCTCAAAGACAGAAACGGTATGGATCTAACGGAAGCAGAAGATATTAAGAAGAGGCAGGAACAATACACAGAAAAACTATACAAAAAAAAATCTTCATGACCCAGATAACCACGATACTGTGATCACTCACCTAGAGCCAGACATCCTGAAGTGCGAAGTTAAGTAGGCCTTAGGAAGCATCACCACGAACAAAGCTAGTGGAGGTGAAGGAATTCCAGATGAGCTATTTCAAATCCTGAAAGATGATGCTGTGAAAGTGCTGCACTCAATATGCCAGCAAATTTGGAAAACTCAGCAGTGGCTACGGGACTGGAAAAGTTCACTTTTCATTCCAATCCCTAAGAAAGGCAATGTCAAAGAATGTTCAAACCACTGCACAATTGCACTCATCTCACACACTAGCAAAGTAATACTCAAAATTCTCCAAGTTAGGCTTCAATAGTACATGAACTGAGAACTTCCAGATGTTCAAGCTGGATTTAGAAAAGGCAGAGGAACCAGAGATCAAATTGCCAACATCTGTTGGATCATAGAAAAAACAAGAGAATTCCAGTAAAGCACCTACTTCTGCTTCATTGACTATGCTAAAGCCTTAGACTGTGTGGATCATAACAAACTGTCGAAAATTCTTCAAGAGATGGGAATACCAGACCACCTGACCTGCCTCTTGAGAAACCCGTATGCAGGTCAGAAGGCAACAGTTAGAACTGGACATGGAACAACAGACTGGTTTCAAATTGGGAAAGGAGTATGTCAAGACTTCATATTGTCACTTTGTCTATTTAACTCACATGCTGAGTACATCATGTGAAATGCTGGACTGGATGAAGCACAAGCTGGAATCAAGATTTCTGGGAGAAATATCAATAACCTCAGATATGCAGATGGCACCACCCTTATGGCAGAAAGCAAAGAACTAAAGAGCCTCTTGATGAAAATGAAAGAGGAGAGTGATAAACCTGGCTTAAAATTCAACATTCAAAAAACTAAGATCATGGCATCTGGTTCCATCACTTCATGGCAAATAGATGGGGAAACAATGGAAACAGTGACAGACTTTATTTTCTTGGGCTCCAAAATCAGTGCAGATGGTGACTGCAGCCATGAAATTAAAAGATGCTTGCTCCTCGGAAGAAAAGCTATGACCAACCTGGACAGCATATTAAAAAGCAGAGACATTACTTTGCCAACAAATGTCCATCTAATCAAAGCTATGGTTTTTCCAGTGGTCATGTATGGATGTGAGAGTTGGACAACAAAAAAAGCTGAGCACCAAAGAATTGATGCTTTTGAACTGTGGTGTTGGAGAAGACTCTTGAGAGTCCCTTGGACTGCAAGGAGATCCAACCAGTCCATCCTAAAGGAAATCAGTCCTGAATATTCACTGGAAGGACTGATGCTGAAACTCCAACACTTCGGCCACCTGATGCAAAGAACTGACTCATTGGAAAAGACACTGATGTTGGGAAACATTGAAGGCATGAGGAGAAGGGGACAACAGAGGATGAGATGACTGGATGGCATTACCGACTCAATGGACATGGGTTTGATCAAGCTCTGGGAATTGGTGATGGACAGGGAAGCCTGGCGGGCTGCAGTCCATGGAGTCATGAAGAGTTGGACACTACTGAGTGACTGAACTGAACTGAACTAAATCAGGGACTCCTCCTCATGGTTCTAGTCTCACAGCGACCAACCTATATGCAATTGGTTGTTGACTATGAGGAATATATATAGAAGTACAAAGAGAGACAAACCATCCTTGGGAATAATTACAAGTTGCTGTATATCCTCAGAAATACATACAATGACTCGGCAACATATAAACATGTAGGAGTGTTCTAACCAACCAAAAATAGAAGAAATGCTTTCCTAAAAACTACAGCTTTCTTTTCATTAAGGGGGTGGGATGAGGTCAGAAATAACATACCTTATGTTTAAATGATTATATATGTTTTTCTGTTCTTACACCCACTCCAGTGAATTCTTGCTTCTAACTCTACCACTACAGATTTGCTAAATGAATTTCTGTTCTTTAAATATCTCCTTCATGTTTCCACTTTATACTTTTCCTTAGGCTATCTTTTTTGCTAGGAATGTCTTGCTCCATCTTACAAATCCAAGTATGACCACATCCTTCAAAGCTTAAGTCAAATTTATAATCTCCTGGAACACTTTCTTATCTCAGCTAGATGATGTCCTTCACTCTTCAACTATTTCATTTGCAACACTTAGTACTCTACCCACATATTATAGTTTTATGTACACATCTTCTCCCTGATTAGACCCAGTCAGTAAACCGTAGCTCATGGACAAAATCTGGTCTATTGCATGTATTGTAAATAAAGTTTTGTTGTAATAGAGCCATGCTCACTATTTTAAAGCCATATTTTCTATGGCTGCTTTGCCCTGTAACGGCAGAGTTGACTAGTTGCAACAAAGTGTCCCTCAAACCCTTATATATTTCCCACTTGGCTCCTCACAGCAAGTTGTTTGATCCTGTATCACTATAAGCTTTTGGAATGAACTATAGAACCATATCTGATTTATTTTTTTAATCTTCCCAAGACCTACAGTATTGCCCTATATATAGCAGTAACATCATAAATATTTTAAGAATTTTCTGTTAATACGGAATTAACAGTGTCTGTTTATGTATATCAATTTTCTATTGGCAAACATTATCCCATACAATTTCTCATTTACTCATCAATACAGCTGCCTGACACAGAAAAAGTAGGTCTCATTATCTACATTTTATACCATGAGAAATTGAGGCACAAAGAGACTTATGCCTATGGTCACAGCTAGTAAAGAGAGTTGCAAAACTGGGTCATAAACCCAGATCTTCTGATCTCTGACTCTGAGTCATCTTATTCTGCCTCTCTGTGCTTACCTGCTTTCCTCCAAATTGACCTAAGATGCTGGTGGAACCCCAAGTAACACTTGTCGTTGTATTGTTTTTCAGTCACTCAGTCATGTTTGACTCTTTGCAACCCTGTGGACTGTGCCTGCCAGGTTCCTCTGCACATGGGATTTCTCAGGCAAGAATATCAGAGTAGGTTGCCATTTCCTTCTCCAGGGGATCTTCCTGACCCAGGGATTGAACCCACTTCTGCATTGCAGGTAGATTCTTTATCACTGAGCCACCAGGGAAGCCCATGTATCTACTGAGTAAGTTAATAATCATGTCTCAGATAATTCATGCTCATTTTGAACAGAATTGCAACTATTTTTATGAGAGCTAGCCATTTAAAGTATTTTTATGTTTCTAAATTTAAAAATTTATTTACAAATTAAATTTAGAGAATTCTCTGGCAGTCCAGAGATTAGGAGTCTTTGCTCTCACTGCTGAGGGCCCAGGTTCAATCCCTAGTTGGGGAACTAAGATCCCACAAACCACAGTCCCCACCCTGCTCAAATTAACAAATAATAATAATAATTAAAAACTTAATTAATATATAAAAAACTTTACAGAAAATAATCCTCCTCAATTTTTTTTTTCAAAACTTTAGAAGACAGAGGAAATGGACATTTCCCACGCTGGTCACACTGCCTCTCCCTGCTCTGCTTGTCCTCCCTACCAAGGCAGTTTCTTTTTCATTCCATATCTTAGAGCTATTGACTTCAAAATAGTACCTATCAGATTTAGCCATAAGCAAGACTCATATGCCCCACTGGTATGTTCAGTCTGCACAGGCCAAGTTTATCTAATTCAAATCCATTATCTGTTCAGCAACACCTCTTTACTATTCAGTATTGATTGTTTACACATCCAATATGATACACTGGAAGAAAAGCAGAGTGGCGAGAATACAGGACATTTGTTTTATGTCTTCCTGTAAAAACCGTCTGACTTTACTCTGAATATATTCAACACTAGACTCATGAATTTTTCAATAGTATTTGTAATGTCTTTGCACTTATACTAGATAACTGCATTGTTTTTGATACACAAATAGGATTCTTTAAAGAAATACCCCCTTCTCTGAAATGGGTCGCATTCTTTATAGTTACAGAGAGCCTACTTATTTCTGCCCAGTAAGAAAAAATGGATTCCTTTTGAGCCTCTTTGAGGTGTTAGAGTCAGCTTAAATTATGCATGCAATTTAATGCAAATGAAAGGTTTCAATATAAGAAGGTGGTTCTCTGAGCTGGAGGCTATCGTCTTGGCAAAATATATGTCATCAAGTATATATTCAACTCTCTGTGGACAACCAATAAATTTTTGTAGACTAAAAAAAGCCCAACACTTTTTTTTAAAAAAAGCAAAAATTAATATTTTTAAAACTACTGTAATAAGGGCTATTAGAATGTCTACAAACTCAAGAACACATGTCTAATACAGATGTGACCTCCTTTCTTGGTTCATCAAGTAAAGGCCACTGGGCTGGCTGAGGACCCCAAGATTTTAATTCTTACTACACAGAGCTACTCTGTTGTCTTTTTTTAATTTGCTTTTGTAACCTATCTTTGGGTATTCGTTTATTTTTACTCTGCCTTCTGAGAATGACTTCAAGCAGCCTACAAAGGCACATATATATTTGAGATTAAAATGTGTTTTGAAAAGATGAAGCATCTCTCACCCTGTGTGACATGCTACACTACATGAACCAAAAAGACTAGAAGCGTATTGTTTGGTCAAACTGAGCTCACCAAAGCCTCTGTGCCTAGAGTTCTGATGTCAGCAGTGACAGATAATGGAGCCAGATTCCCTGCAATTGAATCCTGGTTCTGAACTCGGTTCTGCACTGCCATGCCATGTGATTTTAGCCAAGTGTCCTCTCCACTCGAGGCCTCAGTTTCCTCAGGCTGAAGTAAGGGATATTAAAATAACATCCACCTTAATTTACACAGGGTGTTGGAACAGTACCTGGCACAAAGAAAATGTCACCATGCCATCAAGAAGGAGTATTAGTACTAATCATAGTAAAGTTTCAGCATTGGCCTGGCAAATAGTGATTCAAAAGTAATCTCTCTTAGTCAGGATAAACCACATGAGTTGTTTTTGTTTTTGTTTTGATGCCATCTCCATTTCCTGTTTCCTTCTCAGTATATTTCTCCTTCCTCTTGTCAGTGGTGAGTGTCCTCACCATCCTAGTGCTCTTCAGGGGGAGGGTCCCATACTGTGGCCACTGACAGGCCAAGCAAGACTGTCACCAATCCCTACTCAGAACTTAAGAGTATCATAGATTTTAGGTATACCCTTAAGGGCATATTTCTATCATGTAAAGGAGGATATAGAAAATTGAGCAGCTTTTAACCTTGATAAAAGCTTTCTCTCAGCACGATGAGTAACAGTGTGCTGCAAATCTTCCACTACTTCTGTCTCTTGACCCCAAACAAACTGGTTAATCAGTGGGCTCTGAAGGCAGCATTGTGTGAGTGAAGGAGCTGAGGGAAGGTACAGAGAGTGTTCTGGACTACATCATTGCCGGGGAAAAGAACTGGGAAGGCACATACAAGGGCATTCTGGGCTTCGGAAATTCTGGCAGGGACCTCATGTAAAAGGCTCTGTCATGAGAGCAACTGACTCTTGGGGAAGCAATGAGAAGGAGGAGAAAAAAAGGAGATGCCAATTGTCCTGGATATCTATTGCTACATAAAGGATGACTTCAAAATTTAGTGGTTTAAAATAATGACAATCATTTATTTTGCTCCTGAATCTGTAGGGTGAGCAGGACTCAGCAGGAAGGATTGTCTCTGAACCACATAGTGGCAGCTGGGCAGTTCTACTGAAGCTGGGGAATCCAACTCCAACACAGCTTATTCATATGGCTGAACCTTGGTGTCAGTAGTAATCTGGGCTCAATCCTCTCCATGTGAGCTTTTCCACAGAGATGTTTAGGCTTCCTCAAAGCATGGAGGCTGGGTTCCAAGGATGAGTGTTCCAAAAGACAGGAAATAGAAGTTTCATGTCTTTTAAGGTTCAGGCCCAGAAATTGGCACAGCAACATGCCACTGTAGCCTGCCAGTTAAGCCATCATCAAGCTTACTCAGGTACAAGTGGCGAGGACACAGAACATCCTCCAGTGAGAGGTGTGTCAAATAGTTTGTGGCCATCTTAACTTGCCACACTCAGTGGTCTGAAGTAGATTAAGATTCACATAGCCTCTCTCTGCTCCTTCTCCATCACCTCAGCAAAGAAAAGGAGCTGCAGTTGGCTACCTCATAATGATGTAGCCCTTTCTCTAGCCTCAAGATCACAGAAAGCCTTCAGACTTTGAGTTGGCATGTACTAGAATCCCTTCCTTTTGGGGGTACTGATACCTCTTTGCAAAAATCTACTTCTTGCTGCCCTAAAATTGGTCTTTGTCTCACTAAGTCAGATTAAGCTGTAAAAGCAAAATGTAACAGCTATAGAGATGGAGGGAGAGATGCAATTAAATGTACAGTGTTCCCCTCAGGGGATCCTGGACCTTATTGGCCACCAGGTGACTTTGAATTTTTGCTATGTTTCAAAATGATGACATTCACAACTATATATTTATAGATAGAACTTAATTACAGATAAGACTTGCTTTTTTGATGGCTTTTCTGGTAGTAAAACTATCCACATAACATTTATTTAGTCCAAGGCAATGGAGACATGTTAAAAGTCCTTGCAAGAAAACCCTGAATTTAAAGATATCAGAGAAATCTTGTTTTCAGTTATTTCTGCTTCAATATAGATCGTATCTATTAAATGCTTCTGTTATTAAGTGAAAAAGTGTATATACCTAAGCCCAAGGGCTATTTTGCTAAGAGCCAATTTCCATTATGAGATTTTATAATGGGCTTAAAGAGCAAATGTTCAATATATGATAAAATTAGTTTTTTAAATCCTAGGTTTGAAGGGTCCAGAAAATCAAAAGAGTCAGAGGATTCTCAAATAAAGCTAAAAGATAAAGCTGATTTATATCTAGGGACCGAGAGTGGTGACTCCTGTGAGAAGTCTGCCTTTGTCTGGAAGAGAGGCAAGGGGGTTCAATGTACCAAGGCTATTTCTTCTAACAGACTGAAAATTTTCTTATAAAGCTCAGGTTCTTAAATTTTACCCAAAGGGAAAAAGGAAGCATGAGAGAGTTTAATGACTAATGATTTCTTCTCTAAAAATAAATCCCACTTTTAAATGTGGCAGCCTGGGAGGAGACAGACTTGCTCCGACAAGCATGGAGGTAGGAGGCTTGAGTAATAGGGTCACAAGCCACCCTTTCCCCACTCGGCACCAGCCACAGAGTTTTCTGTCACACTTCTGGGAACCTTCCCAAGTCAGAGTTGCTTCAGGATGGGCACAGTGAAGCCATCATTTCACATCAGACCTAAAGGCATATCAATTCTTCTCTCTGCAGAGCTCAGAAGGATGACATAATGCATTTAGTGAAGGCTCACATGTCTGTTAAAAGATGATTCATCAGGATAAAAACTAGGACAATAAAATTCTACAGAATGGCTCTGCATCTCTAGGTACTTTGGGATTAAACTAAACATGAGAAATAAAATGGACTCTGTCTAGACTGGAAAATATATATATATAATGGTAAAATAAAAAGAACCAAGCAAATGATTAGCTTGTCACAAGTTCTTTGTGCAGGGGAGTCTCAATAATGGTCAAGCTGAAGTTCAAACATAAACTGTCAACCCAAGATGGTGTGTCCATGATTGAGGCCACTGCTACTCAAAGTGTGGTCCATGAGACGAGCAGCATTAGCATCACCTGACATGTTAGAAATGCAAATTCTGAGGCTCCATCCCAGACCTACAGACCCAGAATCTGTGGCAATGGGGGCCAGCAATCTGTGTTTTACTAGCCCTCCAGATGATTCTTAAGCACACTAGTGTGCAACAAGCCCCAACTCAGATTGCAGAGAGAGGAAAAATTACAAAATAGACATTTGGTTGACTTAGGCTTAACTCTCAAGAATGCATAACAAAAATGAGGCATAATTCATGTGTTATTTAGGTACTTAGGAAATTGCCTTAAGTTTGATAGGATTTGAGTAAATGCTAATATATTTGAGTAAATACTAATAGTAAATTTGACAAGTTCACAAATCAGTTATTAAAATCATTCATCCCCAAATTACTAAAAGTGTACTCCATACTTCAGGAAATAGTGATGTAAGTTATGTATGGGGTTTAAGGATCTAGGTGATACAAGGAAGAAATCAGGCAGAGTGCTGGGGCCAGCAGAACATGGTCTTGCCCCTTGGACAGAGGAACACCTGGGCCCAGTACAAAGGTCAAGAGGCTAGGCTGGGCTGGACAGAACGTGTTCCCCTGGCAGGGAGAGGCAGCAGAGCCAGAGTCCACACGGATATAAGGCAGCAAGTGTAGATCATGGAAAGCAAGCAGAAACACAATCAGAAGCTTGAAATCTAACCTATTCCAGTTTGGTTAAATTTTTAAGTGGTTCAACAACAAGGTGATAAACAATATAAGGGTTTGGGGGTCTGAATCCAAGCCTGCCTTGGGGAGATAGGGGAAGGAGAGACAGGACAGATTCATGACTGGAACCTCAGATAAGTTAATTATGTTGGGAACCCGTGTGCATGAAACACCCACACTCAGACCTGTGTCTGCAACCTGACATTGGGTATAGTTTTAATAATTGTACATTTTATGTTAATGATGTATGTTTGTGTGTTGATGGGTAGATAAAACAGGCACAGTGAGAGGAACCAGTGAAAGGAACCAGGTGACAAATGGGGAAGGGGACCAATAGTTCCTCAGTAGAATCTCAATATGTATTTGTTGAACTGAATGAAATGGATGAGAGTTCATGTACCAGGTTCTAAGTAAGCTGTGACAGATCACTTCCCTTAGTCCAGTGACTGTCTCTGTCAATCCTAGCATATCCCTATTTTACAGATTAAGAAATCAAGGTTGACACAAGGTAAAGCAAATCAGTCCTTTCAGATCTCAGGCCCTCTTCCACTAACTTGGGCTACAACAGGTAGGAGGAATGCCAAGGGGTAACCCAGCTCAATGCTGTTGCTGCTCCTGGGCCATTGCAGTTTGGGTTTTAGAGTTTGAGTTCCTGGAATAGGTGGGGGTGGGGGGGTTGATAAGAGTAACTTAAAGTCAAAGTAGCCTCTAGAATAGTTAGTAGACACCTACTCAGTCCCTGCTTATTTTACTATAACTCTACCCAGTAGTATCTCAGGGCCTGGGTCTTTGGGATAGAAGTTCCAATCCCCACCTTCTCTGTTAGTGGGACTACTGAAATATATAATTACCATGGCAACTTTGGTAGATAGATATTATGTCAGTGTGTCTTTATGTTCCAAATCCCACCTCTCTAGCCTTGAGAAACTCACACACAAAGGACTCAGTCTTGCATTCCCAATGCCTAATACTATAAGATACACAGTAATTTCTTAACAATGGTCTGTTGAATGAATGAATAAATCTAGACCTAACCCCACAAGGGATTCCTTCTCCAGTTTCCAAGAGATTGTTCTCACTCATTTATTGAGCATCTACTGTGTACAATGCACAATTCCAGGAAGTGGGAGATACAACAATAAAGACCAACAAAGGCTCTCAATTATCAACTCTATTGCATTCAGATTAAGGTCTTAAAAACCAGGAATGAGGTAGAGAGGAATAAGAATGTACTATGACTACTTCTGACTTGTAACACTGCTGAATTTAACTTGGCTTTTCTGTTATATACTTGCTTTAAATGAGTCCATCACATTGTCATGTGATTAGATGGACAATTCTAGGAAAAACACTACTGAGTTTCTCGGAATTGCTGACTTGATACACAACCAAAGCTGCCTGCCTATGAACAAACCTAAGAAGATAATAGATTCCCATACCCACATGAGCATAAGCAGGCAGGCTATTGCTTCTATGTATCATTCATGCCACATAAAGGGGAGTGAGGGGCCCACAGACTCACTGGAGATCCAGAAAGTTAATTAAAACACATTCTTTATTGTTCAAAATTTGGGTAATATATGCTCTACAAAATGCACTGAAAAGGAAGTCCAGTGCTCTGAGGCTGCATTTGGCATCTTCCTTTCTAGTACTGAGAACAGGTCTCTGAGGAGCCACCTAATCCTGAGTTTAACATGGAATTTGTATGTCAATGGATGTTACACTGGCCCCTGGAAAGAGTGACAGATACAAATACTACTATTTACTCCCTAATTATGGTTACACACAGACATTACATGCATGGCCCACTCCAGATCATATTTCTGAAAGCCCAGGTGTTTGTTCCAGTCTGCCAAGAATGGCAAGTCAATCTTCATTCAAAACCAATCAGTTCAGTCGCTCAGTCGTGTCCAACTATTTGAGACCCCATGGACTGCAGCACGCCAGGCTTCCTTGTCCATCACCAACTCCTGAAGCCTACTCCAACTCACATCCACTGAGTCAGTGATGCCATCCAGCCATCTCATCCTCTGTCGTCCCCTTCTCCTCCTGCCTTCAATCTTTCCCAGCATCAGGGTCTTTTCAAATGAGTCAGCTCTTTGCATCAGGTGGCCAAAGTATTGGAGTTTCAGCTTTAGCATCAGTCCTTCCAATGAATATTTGGGACTGATTTCCTTTAGGATGGACTGGTTGGATCTCCTTGCAGTCCAACGGACTCTCAACAGTCTTCTCCAACACCACAGTTCAAAAGCATCAATTCTTCGGCACTCAGCTTTCTTTATAGCCCAACTCTCATATCCATACACGACTACTGGAAAAACCATAGTTTGACTAGATGGACCTTTGTCAGCAAAGTAATGTCTCCACTTTTTAATATGCTGTCTAGGTTGGTCATAGCTTTTCTTTCAAGGAGCAAGTGTCTTTTAATTTCATGGCTGCAGTCACCATCTGCAGTGATTTTGGAGCCCAAGAAAATAAAGTCTGTCACTGTTTCCATTGGTTCCCCATCTATTTGCTGTGAAGTGATGGGACCAGATGCCATGATCTTAGTTTTCTAAATGTTGAGTTTTAAGCCAACTTTTTCACTCTCCTCTTTTCACTTTCATCAAGAGGGTCTTTAGTTCTTCTTAGCTTTCTGCCATAAGGGTGGTGTCATCTGCATACCTGAGGTTATTGATATTTCTCCTGTCAGTCTTGATTCCAGCTTGTGCTTCATCCAGTTCAGCATTTCACATGATGTGCTCTGCATATAAGTTAAATAAGCAGGGTGACATACAGCCTTGATGTACTCCTTTCCCAATTTGGAACCAGTCTGTTGTTCCATGTCCAGTTCTAACTGTTGCTTCTTGATCTGCATAAAGATTTCTAGGAAGGCAGGTAAGGTGGTCTGGTATTCCCATCTCAAGAATTTTCCAGTTTGCTGTGATCCACACAATCAAAGGCTTTAGTGTAGTCAGTAAAGCAGAAGTAGATGTTTTTCTGGAACTCTTTTGCTTTTTTGATCATCCAATGGAAGTTATCAATTTGATCTCTGGTTCCTCTGCCTTTTCTAAATCCAGCTTGAACATCTGGAAGTTCATGGCTCACATACTGTTGAAGCCTGGCTTGGAGAATTTTGAGCATTACTTTGTTAGCATGTGAGATGAGTGCTATTGTGTGGTAGTTTGAACATTCTTTGGCATTTCCTTTCTTTGGGATTGGAATGAAAACTGACCTTTTCCAGTCCTGTGGCCACTGCTGAGTTTTCCAAATTTTCTGGCATATTGAGTGTGGTACTTTCACAGCATCATCTTTCAGGATTTGAAATTGTTCAATGGGAATTCCATCACCTCCACTAGCTTTGTTTGTACTGATGCTTCCTAAGGCCTACTTGATTTCGCATTCCAGGATGTCTGGCTCTAGGTGAGCAATCACACCATTATGGTTATCTGGGTCATGAAGATCTTTTCTTTATAGTTCTTCTGTGTATTGTTGTCACCTCTTCTTAATATTTCCTGCCTCTGTTAGATCCATACCATTTCTGTCCTTTACTGTGCCCACCTTTGCATGAAAATTTCCCTTGGTACCTCTAAGTTTCTTGAAGAGATCTCTAGTCTTTCCCATTCTATTGTTTTCCTCTATTTCTTTGCACTGATCACTGAGGAAGGCTTTCTTATCTCTCCTTGCTCTTCTTTGGAAATCTATATTCAAATGGGTATATCTTCATTTTCTCCTTTGCTTTTCGCTTCTCTTCTTTTCACAGCTATTTTAAAGGCCTCCTCAGACAAACATTTTGCCTTTTTGCCTTTCTTTTTCTTGGGGATGGTCTTGATCACTGCCTCCTGTACAATATCAGGAACCTCTGTCCATAGTTCTTCAGGCACTCTGTCTATCAGATCTAATTCCTTGAATCTGTTTGTTACTTCCACTGTATAATCGTAAGGAATTTGATTTAGGTCATACCTGAATGGTCTAGTGGTTTTCCCTACTTTCTTCAATTTAAGTCTGAATTTGGCAATAAGGAGTTTGCCATGATCTGAGCCACAGTCAGCTCCCGGTCTTGTTTTTGCTGACTGTATAGAGCTTCTCCATCTTTGGCTGCAAAGAATATAATCAATCTGACTTCAGTATTGACTATCTGGTGATGTCCACATGTAGAGTCTTCTCTTGTGTTGTTGGAAGAGGGTGTTTGCTATGACCAGAGTTTTCTCTTGGCAAAACTCTGTTAGTCTTTGCCCTGCTTCATGTTGTACTCCAAGGCCAAATTTGCCTGTCACTCCAGGTATCTCTTGACTTCCTACTTTTGCATTCCAGTCCCCTATAATGAAAAGAACATCATTTTTGCATGTTAGTTCTAGAAGGTCTTGTAGGTCTTCATAGAACTGTTCAACTACAGCTTCTTCATCGTTATTGGTTGGGGCACAGACTTGGATTACTGTGATATTGAATGGTTTGTCTTGGAAACAAACAGAGATCATTCTGTCGTTTTTTGAGATTGCATCCAAGTACTGCATTTCAGACTCTTTTGTTGACTATGATGGCTACTCCATTTCTTCTAAGGGATTCCTGCCCACAGTAGGAGATATAATGGTCATCTGAGTTACATTCACCCATTCCAGTCCATTTTACTTCACTGATTCCTAAAATGCCAATGTTCACTCTTGCCATCTCCTATTTGACAACTTCCAATTTACCTTGATTCATGGACCTAACATTCCAGGCTCCTATGCACTATTGCTCTTTATAGCATCAGACTTTACTTCCATCACTCGTCACATCCACAATTGGGTGGGTTTTTTTTGTTGTTTGGCTCCATCTCTTCATTCTTTTGGAGTTATTTTTCCACTGTACTCCAGTAGCATATTGGGCACCTACTGACCTGGGGAGTTCACCTTTCAGTGTCCTATCTTTTTGCCTTTTCATATTGTTCATAGGGTGTTAAAAACCAATAATCTTTGGGAAAAGATGATAGGGAAATAATCAATTCAATGGCCATTCTGAAAAATTCACTTATGGGGAGGAATTTCCAAAGTCTTGTTTAATTACAAAAATAAAAATGCATCAGTTTTTCAGGTCAAGTCATTCCAGCAAGCCTCTAACTCAGGGGAAAGATTCAGAATTGAAAACTGGTATTCTGTGTGTACCAGATGACTTTCCTCCTCCTCTCTAATAGCGTGATTATTTTGTTTTGTTTTTTTATTAATAACAATGTCTCTCTGTGTTCAGGCACTCTGGCCTCTAGGAGATGATACGGTATCACTGCTCTCCTAAATCAACATTTGTCCACAATCATAAAGTACCTGAGAAATAGATGATCATTTATATAGTCTCTTATTTCTCCAGGTTGCCTTCTTTCTTAATGCAAACTATTACCTATCACATTCCTAAATTTTCAATTATGTTTCTGTATGACTGTCAAGTAAATCATCAGAAAAGACAACTAACTGAGACTCCTGCATTTTCAGCTCAGTACAATATCATGTGGTCTATCTCAGATGAATATAAGGAATAATACACTGGATATGGTTGTCTCTCAGACCATATTACAGCAGTTGTCATGATCAACCTTAACTAAAGAGAATGCTTGCTCACTGAGTGTAGCTGCTGTATCAGGGAGCTTGTGGAGCTTGTGCAGGTGGAGTGAACTCAGGGTGGGAGGCATGCCTGAAGTCATTCTTCTGTTCTAGAAAGGCAAGCAGTGCATATACCATTTATTACATAACCCATCAGCAGAGTCCAGAATAGCACCTGATCTTTGAGCATACTTGCATTCCTGTAGCTAAATGTATGAATATTCACATGGGGCAAGAGAAACAAAAACTATAAAAAGGTTTATGTCAGTCTTTAAAATGCATCCGATGAGTTACAAATTGAATCAAGGTGAAAAGTAGGATTTACAGAACCATTCATTCAACAAATTTTCAAGAAGTTAGGGGTTTGAGAAGCAATAACACAATTTCCTGGGAAGGAACTCACATATGTGAAAGGAATGATAACTCAGTATGACAACAGAGCTAGTCAGAGGGTGCTAAGGGTGCAGAGAGAGAAAAGATATCTATTGCAGTTTGGGAAAACTTTCCAGAAGAAGGCGATGCCCAATCTCAGTCTTGAAAGGTGGGAATGTAACCTGAAGAAGGGAAGAAATGGATGAATGTCCTGGGCAAGGAAAATGTACTCCAAGGCAGCCACTGTGGTCAGGAAGGACTGAGAAGAGGATACTCAGAAGCTGAACTCAGCATCATGCTTGACTATTTGGCTACAAGTAAACCAAATGTATTTGGTCTATTATGATGTTGAACTTTTCTTCTGTTAAACAGTATTGTATATGTCAAAGTTGCCTTTTATCAACCTCAGATACATAGATGACACAACCCTTATGGCAGAAAATGAAGAACTAAAGAGCCTCTTGATGAAAGTGAAAGAGGAGAGTGAAAAATCTGGCTTAAAACTCAACATTTTAAAAACTAAGATCATGGCATCCGGTCCCATCATTTCATGGCAAATAGATGGGGAAACAATGGAAACAGTGACAGACCTTATTTTCTTGGGCTCCAAAATCACTGCAGATGGTGACTGCAGCCATGAAATTAAAAGACTCTTGCTCCTTGGGGAAAAAAAAAAAGCTATGACAAACCTAGACAGCATATTAAAAAGCAGAGACATTACTTTGCCAACAAAGGTCCATCCAGTCAAAGCTATGGTTTTTCCAGTGGTTATGTACAGATGTGAAAGTTGGACCATAAAAAAAGCTGAGTGCCGAAGAATAGATGCTTTTGAACTGTGGTATTGGAGAAGACTGTTGAGAGTCCCTTGGACTGCAAGGAGATCCAACCAGTCCATCCTAAAAGAAATCAGTCCCAAATATTCATTGGAAGGACTGATATTGAAGCTGAAACTCCAATACTTTGGCCACCTGATGCAAAGAACTGACTCACTGGAAAAGACCCTGATGCTGGGAAAGGTTGTAGGCAGGAGGAAAAGGGGACAACAGAGGATAAGATGGTTGGATGGCATCACTGACTCGATGGACATAAGTTTGAGTAAACTCTGGGAATTGGTGATGGACAGGGAGGCCTAGCATGCTGCAGACCATGGGGTCGCAAAGAGTCAGACATGACTGAGCGACTGAACTGAACTGAACTGCCTTTTATTAGGCTCTTACTGGACCTTATCTTTATTTCTCCTGTGATTCTAACCAGTGTTCTGGGCAGATTTTAAAATAAGAATTGAAATCCAAATATACTTTATAGGTTTTTTTGTCACCTTATCTCCATGTAACTCAAAATCTTCACAGATATTTTCACAGCTCTACTCTATGCCAAACTAATTGGAGAAAAATAATCCAAACTTGTATCAAAACCTACAGAAAAGATTTTATGTGGTTGGAGCGGAGGGAGGGCAGAGCAGATATGGTAAAAGAACTGAAGTAGGTAAGATAAAAAGTAAAGTAGGTTTTTAAAACTATCATTGGAACATACGATTTGGCGTAATTCAAAAGTAATAAATCTGAGGAGGCATATAATTTTATCACTTCAAGCTTAACTCTCAAACATGGACCTTTTAAATGCCAGTAAAAGTGGAGATCTTTTTCTCAAAAAGTAGAGCATTCAAAGCACAGAACATCTTTTCAGGATGTGCTTTGAGTGTTGACAAGGAAAGGCTCATCTTTACCACTTTCTGAATATCACTGATGGGCTCCAAAGACAGACATAGCCATCAGCGGCATGCACAGATGCTCATAACCATTTGAAGAAGAGGTTTTTAGTTGGTGGAGCTGGTGTGCTCCATTTGCTAATTGCTTCCTCTGTAATCTCCCATTCAGACTTGCTTTCTGCCTTTCTAGTCTCTGATGTGATCAGCAGCGGGGGACACAGATCCAGTCCCCATGAGACTGTTACAGGTGCACACGGCACTGTGCCTATGCAGACTCATCTTGCCAGTGGTGAATTTGTCAGTGACTTCCGTAACGTGTCCCATCAGGTTTCAAACAGGCTTTAATGACCTCTTGAGGCTGCAATACACCTGATGTTATTTGTCTTCATGTACATTCTTTTGTCGGGGGCTAAAATAAAACATTTATTCAACTTGAAAGTTTTCTGATCTAACTGTTAGTATTTCTATGTTCATTTATGGCGTAGGGCCATTTCCGCTTCTCTTTCTCCCTTGAGTTTCTTTAGAACACTTACCATATAAGCCAAACTATTCAGTTTTGGTCTGGCACAGCGATGTCTTTATTGCTTTTGGATTGAATGGCAGGCCATGGACAAATACGGCACCTCTCAAGGAAACCTTGAGGACAAGGGTAGAGGTAGGCTATGGGCACCTCGGATAAAGTGATGTGCTAGGTGGGGTAGTTCCACAGATAACCATCTTCCAAGGCCTCTCCAAGAAGCAGCAGGTGGAAGCGCTTTCTCCACGAGATCCTTATACACCAGCAGTCAGATAATCAACTGTTATTTATTGTATGTCACACAGACAGATGAAATTACACAAAGACTCATAGCCCATCTAGACAGGGACCCTGAACCATCTCTACTTTAAAAAAATAAAGCAGATTTCTCATTTTTATTAAAAAAAAAAGAAAAAAGTCTTCCCAGACAAATGGAAAAGCACTAGTCAACTAGTTCTTTCAAGTGACTGTGCAGCTGTTCCCAATGCAAGCTGTTTGGAAAGACGTTTCCTAAAGAAGCATTCAAAGTTTGCATAACTTTTCATGAATCCTAAGAAATGAAAGTTTTGGAGGTAGGATGTGTCAAGCTGACAAAACAATCATTTCTCCTCTGAGCATGAGCAACCACATTTCCTATGACTTAGATACAATGTATGGATTTACCACAAAAAGGCTCTAAATTTTAAAGGTGTCCTTTTATGGCAGAACTTTAAAAAACAGGATTTTAGATGAGAATTAGGCAGAAAAGACCATATTATCACAGTCAAGATTTCAGTACAAGGTTAATACACATGGTCACCAAATTGGACTTGCCACCCCAGACCTCTCATCTTTGCTCCAGCCCCAAACTCTGAGCCATGGAGAGCCACCTGGCTGTCCTGCTCTCACCTCAAATCTGAAAAGGCCCAAAGGGAAAACTCTTCACTTTCTTATCGCTCATTCACCCATACAAAAATAGCAATGAAACAAAACAAAGAAAACATTTGGTTCTGCTTCCCTAGTTTCCAATTCCTTCTAAAGATCCCACCATTATCATAGCCTCATCCAGTCAACACGTGCGAGGGAGATCTAGATGGATAAGCCACATGGCCAGCCTCTGGAGCACAGCATTAAAATGTGATAGGTGTGTGACAAAATTATGCATAAAGTATCCGGGAATGAAGATTAGCAGCATCCATCACAGCCTTTCAAGGAGGTCAGAAGATCCTTAGAGGGAAGACAACACTTGGGTCAAGACGCAAAGGATTCAAAGGAGAGGAGGGCATTCCTGGCAGAAAGGAACAGGTATGAAAAGGAAGCATGAAATTTCATGGTGAATTGCAAATAAGTCGGTGGAATTAGGGGCTTCCCAGGTCGCACTAGTGGTAAAGAACCTGCCTGTCAATGCAGGTAGATGTAGGAGATGTGGGTTCAATCCCTGGGTCGGGGAGATCCCCTGAAGGAGGGCATGGCAACCCACTCCAGTATTCTTGCCTGGAGAATTCCATGGACAGAGGAGCCTGGCAGGCTATGGTCCATGGGGTGGCAAAGAGTCAGACATGATTGAAGTGACTTAGCACACATGCACAGTGGAATTAGAAGGCAAGACAGATATAGGAACCTAGCAGAACAAGGATGGGAATGTGAGCAGACCATGAAGAACTCTATCTACTAATAAGTTTGACCTTTATACCAGTAGGGAATCACTTGAATGACTTGTCCAGATCCATTTAAAAAAATTATACCAGTTTTGAAACTTTGGATTATTACTCAGAAAATATTCGCTGAACCTCCCTTCTACTTGGAGGATATACGTCCCTGCCCCATTGATTTGGCTTTTGTCTTGTATCTTACTTTGAACAAAGGGATACAACTCTAACAGAAGCTTGAAGTACACTTTGTCCTATGATGGCCATGTGAAGAGCATGCTCTAGGAAGCCACTATTCCTTCAGCCTGGGCCATGAGACCCATGTTGTAGACGTGAAGCCTGGAGTTCAAAGCCTGGTCTGTGGACTCCAAAACATGAAACCAAGCGCCACCAAGTTGCAGCCTGAAAAAGAGTCATATTAGCCGACCCAAAGATTTACGAGCAAGAAAAAGAAATGTTTTTATAGTTGTTGTCGGTACAGTTGCTGTGTCTGACTCTTTGTGACCCCCATGGACTGTAGCCCACCAGACTCCTCTGTCCATGGGATTTTCCAGGCAAGAATACTGGAGTGGGTTGCCATTTCCTTCTCCAAGAGATCTTCTCAACCCAGGGGTCGAACCTGCATCTCCTGCTTGGCAGGTGGACTCTTTCCAACTGAGCCACCTGGGAAGCCCCAAATGCTTTTAGTTACAGACCACTAAATTTGTGAATGTTACACAGCATTACTGCAGCAATAGATAACACATGGATGTTGGGAAATATGACAATTTTTGCCTTGTATTTAACCTTCTACTCCTTCCAAATCCAAAATATCAAGGTGATATTCTTACAGTCCTTCATTAGAATTGTATTGCTGGAACAGCATCCTAATCAATATTTCTGAGTCTGGTTTTGCTCGGTTCCCATGCATCCTGAAGCCTAAGTCTAGACTACTTTTCTTAAACACCACCTTCATATCATATCTCATGTCAAAATCTGCAAGACTTCCCATTACACAGCATTACAGCTTCAAATGCAGATGTTTCCAAACACTACCAAGTAGTTTAATTCATTCACTGTTTGCACCCCAAAGTAATCTTTTATGCCATATCTTTATTCAGGCAGAACTTCTCCCCCTCAGCCTCATTTAGAATATTCACTATTTCTTTTCACCTCATCTACAAAGCTTCATTTTATGCCACCTTTCTTCCATGTAGTAATCACCCTTCCCAGACTTCTTAAGAGTTGCAAGGACTACACGTTTCTATGACATTTTTACTCTATATTCCAGGAGACTTTAGTCAAGCAGTGACTTTGTATACATGTGTATTTTACTTTCCCAACTACCTTGAAATCTCCTAAAAAGCCAGAACTACATAAAATTTTTACTACATTTTCTTGTCCCCTTGCCAAACTTTGAGGAATGGCTGGACACAATAGGCAATGGAAATCTGTTTGATACCCTAAAATAAGTTTTCATTTGCTCAATACATATTGATTAAGCCCCTACTCATGTACCAGGCATTATATGTGATGGCTGAAAAAAGATGAACAAGCCATCACCTATGGCCTCAAAAGCTTTACAATTTACAGCAACAACAAATATACAAAAGGAAGCATCACTGTTTTCCTCTTAATGAATCTTGTTTCATTTGTTGTATATATTTTAACAATTTATACCTATTGCCAGACTAAAAGGATGAAAGAGGACCATGAAAGATGCACTTGCTGAAGTCACAGTCATGTCTTACCCAGAGAATTTTCCTAACCTAATTGCCACCACTTTGGGAACATGATTGTCAATCCCTACTTATTTTTTCACAGAGGCAGTGAGGAGGAGCCTAAAGTTCATCTGGGAGGGAATCTTCTGCTAAAGCACACTATTTATAGTCTTCCAGCTTACTAAACAAGTCTCCTCTCTACCACCCATCATCTGACAAAGATGTAGCAACTTCCCTAATTTATCTAAGAGTCAGTGTTTCACATTACAGAATCAATGAACTAATTAATGGAATTGTATTTTCTAGGTATACACTCTGCTTTTTTTTTTCTTTTTATAAATGAAGATTCAGTACCTAAATAACTGCATCTTTATACCTGGCACATTTGGGGTAAAATTTAAAGTCCTGTTATTGATTATGAACTAGAACTCAATAACAGAATTTTAAAGTAAAATTGCCAAAAGATTCTGAAAAATAGTCTTGATGCATTTACCAAAAGTGAAATTTAATTGAGGACCACTTCCAGCCTCCAGTATGTCAGCCACATTTTAAAAAAACTTGTCATTGAAGTGCAGTTGATTTATAGTATTGTGTTAGTTCAGGTGTATAGCAAAATGAATCAGTTATATGTATACACATAGCCACTCTTTTTTAAGATTATTTTCCCATATAGGCCATTACAGAGTATCAAGTAGAGTTCCTTGTGCTATACAGTGGGTTCTTATCAGTTCTGTTTTATTTACTGTGTATGTCAATCCCAATCTCCCAATTCATCCCTCCCTGCCTTATCCCCTGGTAACCAAGTTTGTTTTCTACATCTGTGATTCTACTTCTGTTTTGTTAACTCACTTCATTTATACCCTTTTTTAGATACCACATATAAGTGATATCATATGATATTTGTCTTTCTCTCTCTGACTTATTTCACTTGTTATGACAATCTCTAGGTCCATCTGTGTTGCTGCAAATGGCATTCTTTTGTTCCTTTTTATGGCTGAGTAATATTTCACTGTATATATGTACTACATCTTCTTTATTCATTTCTCTGTTTATGGATATTTAGGTTACTTCTATGTCCTGGATATTTTAACAGTTGCCAACCACATTTTAGCGAACATTAAGAATTGCAGTGTTGGACATTTCAGATGCAATTTGATACTAATTATGAGAGTGGATATTTAACCACATAAGTAAAAAATTTTACCTACATGTTTATTAGTCCAAGACCATGAAGGTCCCTGGCTATGACAGATGACAAATCAGAAAAGGAGATGACACCATCATTGGGTAAAAGCCTTCTAATGAGCAAGAAGGATAACTACATTAATTTGCGGTGACACAGTGAGATTTTAATAAAGTACTAATTTTCTTTTTTAAATTATTTTTTATTGAAGGATAATTGCTTTACAGAATTTTGCTGTTTTCTGTCAAACCTCAACATGAATAAGCCATAGGTATACATATATCCCCCCACCTTTGAACCTCCCTCCCATCTCCTGCCCCATCCCACCCCTCTTGGTTGATCCACAGCCCCCATTTGAGTTTCCTGAGCCATACAGCAAATTCCTGTTCTATTTCACATGTGGTAATGTAAGTTTCCATGTTACTCTTTCCATACATCCCACCCTCTCCTCCCCTCTCCCCATGTCCATAAGTCTATTCTCTATGTCTGTTTCTCGACTGTTGCCCTGTAAATAAATTCTTCAGTACCATTTTTCTAGATTCCGTATATACACATTAGAATACAGTATTTATCTTTCTCTCTCTGACTCACTTCACTCTGTATAATAGGTTCTAGGTTCATCCACCTCATTAGAACTGACTCAAATGCGTTCCCTTTTATGGCTGAGTAATATTCCATTGTGTATATGTACCACAACTTCTTTATCCATTCACCCATCTGTTGATGGACATATTAGTTGCTTCCATTTTCTAGCTATTGTAAATAGTGCTGCAATGAACAATGTGTCTCTTTCAATTTTGGTTTCCTCAGGTATATGCCTAGGAATGGGATTGTTGGGTCATATGGTGGTTTTATTCCTAGTTTTTTAAGGAATCTCCATGCCATCTTCCATACTGGATGTATCAATTTACATTCCCACCAACAGTACAAGAGTGTTCCCTTTTCTCCACACCCTCTCCAGCATTTATGGTTTGTAGACTTTTTGATGAGGGCCATTCTGACTGGTGTGAGGTGATATCTCATAGTAGTTTTGATTTGCATCTCTCTAATAATGAGTGATGTTGAGCATCTTCTCATGTGTTTGTTAGCCATCTGTATGTATTCTTTGGAGACATGTCTGTTTAGGTCTTTATCCCCCTTTCTGATTGGGTTGTTTGTTTTTCTGGTATTGAGTTGAATAAGTTGCTTGTATATTTTGGAAATTAATTCTTTGTCAGTTGTTTCCTTTGCTATTATTTTATCCCATTCTGAGGGTTGTCTTATCAGCTTGCTTATAGTTTCCTTTGCTGTGCAAAATCTTTTATGTTTAATCAGGTCCCACTTGTTTACTTTTATTTTTATTCCCATTACTCTAGGAGGTGTGTCATAGAGGATCTTGCTTTGATTTATGTCATTGAGTGTTCTGCCCATGTTTTCCTCTAAGAGTTTTATAAAAAATATGGAACACTTCACGAATTTGCATGTCATCCTTGGGCAGGGGCCATGCTACTATTCTCTGTATCGTTCCAATTTCAGTATATGTGCCTCCAAAGTGAGCACTAAGTTTCTCTTAATACTTCAAATAACTGCATGTTTAAAGATCTAACTGGTGAAACAGCATACAAAAATTCATTGTCTTCAATTCTCAATCTTTCAATTTGAAGGAGCATTTTCCAAGAAAAGTAGACTATTTGGTGAGGAAAGAAACCTGAAATGTTTAAGACAACTCTATTTACAGCTCCCTGGCAACTAAAATGGGAAACCTAAGAAAATAAAGATAGCAGGACTCAGGCAAGAGTGGGAAAGATTGGGATGATAAAATTAAATTTCTCTGGGACCTCTTCCAGTCTGATCTGTGACTGAAAAAAAAAAGTGTTACAGTATGCCACTGCAAAGAAACAGATGTCAGAAAACCCAAATTTGAGCAGAAGTGGTGCTTCAGAGTACCACACTATAGTGTGACATTCTTGATGATCATCTTTGATCTTAAGTTACTTTGAAAGTCTCTTCTAAACTCTTAATTAAACCCAACTTTCTTTGTAAAGAACTATAATTTAGCAGTGAGAAACATTTCAGAACAAAGACAAAATACATAATCTTGGGGGGAAGAAAAGGTCCAAAGACCACATGTTCAAGCTGTTCTGAGAGAAAAGGGAGAGCTGTTGCAAGTATTTTTGAGTGTTAAGTGGAAAAGGGACTGGGAAAAAAGGATTTTTTAAAAGTGATACCAGTATTTCAAATTATTCTGGGCTGACTTCAGAGCAGACATATGGCATTAAACATGCAAGAATGAAAAGAAAGAACACAGACAGCAAACTGGAATGAAGGACTAAGCATAGAGCTTCCTACAGAATTGATGTCTTCTAGACGTCTATGACCTAAACGTAAACTTTAGGTTGCCTGAGTTATCGGGATGAATATTCCCCATTATCACTCATTCTCTAGAGAAGTAGCAAGCATAGAAATCTCACTTTATAGGAATTATCTTTTAGATTTAATCTAAAATACAATTCCTGCACGCACACACACACTGAACACAGTTTGCCATTTGTGTCTCTGTGAATTTAAGAATGCTCCTGAAGACAAGGAAACGAAGCGACAGAGCTGAACCTTACAGACCCCATAGCCCCTTTTGGCAGCTTCTCCTGGCAGCTTCTCCCTCATTTGAAAGACCTCTCCCACTCTCAAACGTGCTATTCAAACAATATTGTTAAACTTGCTCTATCCTGCTATCTTCTCATCATAAGAGCAAACCATCTGTGGGTTCTCACTGTATTTAGTAACTCAACATCTTACATCTCCGAAGACTATCAGCCTTTAAAAGAGAATAAAAAGTCAACGCTAGATTCATAGGAATGAGCGCCACAAATAGTAGGGGAGGAACTGGGAGGAAAAATAACCTTCCTTTGACCCTCAAGCCCCCTTATGTGATGAAACTCTCCTTTCCCGTATGTATATCCCAGGCTCTTCCAACCCTGGCACCACTGATATTTGGGGATGAAGAACTCTTTGTCATAGAAGACTGCTGTGCACTGTAGGATGTTTAGCAGCATCTGTGGCCAATAGCATCCCTTCACTCAGTTTTGAAAATCAAAAATCCCCAGATATCGTCAAATGTCTCCTGGGGGACGAAATCATCCAGCCGAGAAGCACTGGTTTATGTGAAGGCAGGCCTTACTTGCAAATACCAATCATCTTAAAATTCAATGCCTCAGATTGTGGTTTTTATCCCTGTGCAGTTGCTGTTAGTACATATTATCACTCTTTAGAAAACAAAAAACAACACAGGAAACCTGCTCATCACAAAATAATTAGCAGAATTGGACTCCAGTCAAGAGCTTTTGTTCTTATCTCATTGAAGAGAAATTTACACATGAAAATATTCTCAAGCAAGGACTCAATACATTATCACATTCCTTGCCTTCAGACTTATTTACAAATACCTATTTGAAAAGATATTAAAGGGCAAACAACTATATTCCTTCAGACTCACTGTGGCTTTTGAAATTACTGCATCACAAAAACAGATGGAATGAAAAAATAACTTTTAAGAACATATGAAGAGGCAGAGCTTTGTTTTTGCAAAAATGCTAATATTAGATCCCTGACTTGTACAATACATGTTTCTGGCTCAAGTTAGACACACTGGTCTATAGAATATGTTGATTTTTAAGTGAATGTTATTTTTGCTTAAGTTTTTTAGGGGTACTCCCCATCCCCATTCCTGATGGTTTCCTGAGTTCAGTAGGACTCAACTAGGAGCAATTTTGCCTTCCTCCCCTGGGGTGAGGGATCTGTCAATGTTTGAAGATATTTTCGGTTATCACAACTTAGAGGTGGCAGAAGAGGGAATACAGCTGACATATAGTGGGTGGAGACCAGGGATCCTGCTAAACATCCTATAATACATGGAACAGCCCCCACCCCAATTATCCAGCCCCGAAAGTCAGTAGTACTAAAGCTGAGAAATCCCAGTCTAGACACATAATTAGAACTCCTGGACACAGCCCCTGATTGGTTACAACCTATGGGAAAGAGATGGTACCCACATCTCCTCCGTTTGCTTAATCACCATGCTGCCTAGGATAGGGATACAGCTACTGGAGGTACCCCATTTATCTATTACTTGAAAAATCCAATTTTTTGGAAAGAGAAGACAAAGAAATAACTTTATTCTTCTTGATTAAAGCATTCTTGGTAAACTAAAAAAAATTAAAGTCTTGTTGGAATAAAATCCTATCTTTTCAATGGATGAATTGTAACATTTGCAAAAAACAAGGACTATTTTGGAACCTGGTATCTGTTGGTTATACATTTGAACCTCCAGGGGGCGCTTAAAGTTCTTTTCCTCACCCTCTACCCTCTGAGAGGCACTAATGCTGAAGGGCCTCCCCAGGGCAAAAGGAGGGGCATGCTAGAGGGTGGGGACAGAGAGCAATAAACAGAATTCAAGTGGGGGCAGGGTAAGGAAAAAGAGAGAGCGCTCAAGTGAGGCTAGAATCTTTCTCCCTCTTTAAGTAAATCTCTTCACCATGAATTTATTTTCTCTGCAGCTCTTTTCAGGAATTCCAGCTAAAATTTTTGAAGGAGAGCTCTGATCCCACTTAATTCTTTTTGAAGATTTATATAATTCTATCACGTTGTTCCAAATTCTCTAAAGGCAGTGAAACTCAACAGAGGACAATCAAAATATTAAGGTACAAAACACAGGTGGTGGTGAAATATCCCACCAAATGCAGGCATCTCCTTCGGACTCTGGGTAAGCCACACCAGATTCCTGTCCTGAGAGACTAAACACATGGCAACAGCAATAACATGTTGGGTTTTGTAATAATCCTTGAAAGTATATAAATAAACCAAATCTCTGCAAATAGAAATCTTGGGAGCTTTTCTTATGAGTAAGAATTTAAAGCACCAATCTTCTCCTGGGCTTGGAGACTTGTAGAACAAAAAGTTTTAAGTGGAACTGGAAAACAGTTATACATTACGGATGCACCCATATTGCTCATGTAATATTTATAAGCCTCAGAATGATCATTCTGATTATTCCCAGCTGATTTTAACAACGGGTTTTTTTCCCTCTCTTAATTAGGTGCCTGCATGCAAACAAAAGCCTATTATAGCACTCAAAAAGAACACACTGAATAAAATTAGAGCAGATTTATCTTCTAAATCATTGGATAGTAGTCTAGATATAAAAATAAAATGGTTCCCTGTGATCTGGATGTGAGTGCACTTATAAGAAAACTTCAATATGATTTCAATTGTCACTCTTTGTAATCTGGGCAAGCAAATCCCAAATCAACTCTAACTTCGTATTAATACAATGCATCGCAGTTGAGATGCACGCCTTATTGGTGTCAAAGGTATGGTTGCCTCCTTTTCTGTTTAAAGGAACAAATTTGAAAATGTTCTCAGGTGAATATAAGGTAAATGACTAAAATGTAAAGGAAATAATTTTTCCTACTGTTCAAAGCACAGAAGTATTTCAGATTCAAGAGGATGTAAGAAGGATGGACATTTTAGAAGCAGTCACTATCTGTAAGCTTGACTCTGATAGTCTATTCAACTGCAATTAGTGTGTAAATTTAAATCCCTGTCTGTGGTTGGAACAGAGGTACAAAGTTAGGAATTCTGCTTCAGTATGCACCTACATGGCCTTTTATTGAGGCATCTTATCATTTATGTTTCGAGAAAAAGATAAAATAGATTCAAAGACATGGGATCTGCACAGGCAACAATAAAAGGCTGGCTCCTTGTTTTATATGATAATTACTTGATGCAATCATACTTTGTGTCTATGCTTGAAACATTGGACCTTATTTAAGGATTAGATTCTGTGACACAAAGACCCTAAGGTGACCCCACAATGATTCCCACCCTCCTGGAATTGGCATATTTCACCATAATTCATTTTCAAAATCAGTAAGAATTATACAGGTGCTTAGTGCTACAAAAAATAAGGTACTCTGAGAATAAAGAGGAACCTATTCTAGTGTGAGGTGTTGGCAGTGTGTGTTATGGAGAGCAGAAAATACAACAGTTCTACATATACTAAGTTTCAAGAAAAAGCACTGACCGTAATGTGAATTAAGATCTTGAAGATGCCAAGATATGGAAACAACCTAAGTGCTAGCTGACAGCTGAATGGATAAAGCAAATGTCACACACACACACACACACACACACACAGTTGTTCCTTGAACAACACGAGTTTGAAGTTATATGGATCTACTTATATGCTGATTTTTTTCAATAAATATGTAAAAAATACATGTAAAAACCATCATGTGCAAGACTTGTATTGAAGGGGATCACTTATCCTTATATAGATATAAGGTGATATTGAATATAAAATTAAATGTTAGTTTTCTTGCTGTTTTGCAACTTTGCTTTCAAAGAATTACATTATTGTATAGTATATCTGTCTGTCTGTCTTTCTCATGTATCAGCCTATCATCAGAAGTGTATTGTAAATGTAACAGTGTTTTCAATACTGTGTTATAAATATGATTTATACTGTATGGCACAAAAATGTTATAAGGATTCATTCATTAGTGTACAGTGCTACCGTATCAAAGCAATCATATCGATTGCACAAGGCAACCATAAAGCAATCACATTGCTGCTTATTCACTATCAATCATTACCTCTGTAAATAAACATGAGTTTTCACATTATCTTTTCATTTTGACATCTAGTGTTAATAATACACATAACATCTACAGTATTTTGTAGAATGTAAGACAATTCTGATGTAGGTATTGACAATTCATTTTGTAAACAAATGTAAACTCACTGTATCGATAAATACAGTAGAATACTGAAAATGTATTTTCTCTTCCTTATGATATCCTTTCTTTCTTTTTCTGCCACTTGGCATGTGGGATCTTAGTTCCCTGACCAGGGATTGAACTGGCGCCCCCTGCAGTGGCAGTGTGGAGTCTAACGGCAGGAGCAGCAGGGAAGTCATGCTTATGATTTTCTTAATAACATTTTCTTTTCTCTAGCTTACTTTATTCTAAGAATATAGTACATAACATATATAACATACAAAATAGGTGTCAATTGACTGTTTACATTATTGGTAAGGCTCAATGATAGGATGTTAGTAGTTAAATTTGGGGGGAGTCAAAAGTTACATGTTTATTTTCAACTGTGCAGGGTTCAGCACCCCGATCCCTACACTGTTCAAGGGTGAACTGTAAATACAATGGAATATCATTAAGCCTTAAAAAAGAAGGAAATTCTGCCATATGTGACAATAGATGGACAGAGAGGACATTATGCTAAGTGAAATAAGCCAGACACAGTAAGACAAATCCTGCATGAGTTCATTTCTATGTGGGAATATAAAAAAGTTGAATTCGTAAAAGCAGAGCATAGGATAGTATTATCAGGGGCTGGGAGGTTGGGGAAATGGGGAAATTTAGTCAAAGGGTATAAAGTTTCAGCTAGGCAGGATAAATACATTCTGGAGATCAAAAGCACAGCAGGCTGATGACAGTTATAGTACTGTATAGCACTTAAAATTTACTAAGAGTAAAGTTTAAACATTCCCACCACACACACACAAAATGGTAACTATGTGAGGCAATGGGTGTATTAACTAGCTTGACTGTGGTAATTTTACAATGCATATCAAAATATGATGTTGCATACTTTATATATACAGTTTTTGTCAGCTGCATCTCAATAAAGCTGGAAACAATTTTTTTCCATCTTAGAGTTATTCCTTTTTGTCCCCGAGTTTTCTAATCTTTTCCAAACAAATTTTTATATTTGTGGGATGTGATTTATTCTCTACAAACACGCTCTACTCATTAAGATTCCATTTTTTTCTAGCAGCCCTGACTTATGTTGCTCATAATAACCATTTCATTACTTCAGTGATTCAGTTTAGATGTCTCCTGAAGTAATTACCAGAAAGATTTCTTTTTCTTCCTCTCTAAGATGGATAGCATATATTCTTTGAATTGGTTTTCAATTCCAAATGTACTTTGTTTCTTCTTTTTCTTTTTTTTTTTTTTTAAGATGTACAATGCTCTGGATAGCTCAATCTTGCTCAAGTAGCTATGCTGCAATATTCATGGGTAGAGTTCTCTTCTTACTTTTCCACTTAACACCATTTAACACATTCTACCCTTTTGAATCACAGAGAAGGACATCAGCCTTGGAGAGGTTTTCCAGGAATAAAACCGATGAGAAGCCCCAATGACATGAGACTGTTCTGAGTACCCATCAGAGCCCCAGAGAACAAACACACGTGGGCTGACAGATGTCCTTGAGTCCGTTGTGTCCACAGGTTCCATTTCTGAGATTGCGGGACCATGCCAGAATATGCCAAAAAGCAAATTTACACAAATGCAGCCATTTGCTCAGAGCTTGTTTTCTACGGTTCCAGCTACTTTTTAATAAGAAGCAGCAGCAAAATTTATCGACCTAAATGCCTTCTTGACATTTTTTATTCATTATACACGAGAAAAAAATACTATTTGCTTCATAGTCAAGTACAGTTTGCTACTGTTTCCAGGTACAATCCAGGTACCAGGATTTATCCTGTTTTGCTTGTTGGTTTGTTTGACAAGAAAAAAACCTCTGTGATAAATATGATCCTGTGCAATGGAAAGTTAAAATAAAAATCTGATGCAATCCAAAACAAAGGACAAAATAAAGTGAAAATGATCACAGAACTGGTCCCATTAAAGCTGATGAGTCATGGCAAATAAGGAGGAAATAAACAGGGTCTAATAAAGATGCTGAATCACAGCCATTCAGGGTCTTTTTGAGCCAGGTTAATCTCTTAAATTGGCTAGTCATTGGTAATTCTCTTTAGGCAACAATTGAATAGTGATGGGCTTGTTTGATACACAACGGAAGTATGTGATCTGAGGAATCACATTATATTTGGTAAATTGATCTAACATTTAAAGCTATGTCTTCCAATTAACACATTCAAAGGGTCAAACAGATTGATACCCTGGCCAGAAAGTAGATTTCCCTTTCCATTTAAATAAAAATCAGTTTACTGATCAAGGCTACAGCTTACCGGAAAAAGGATGTGTAGTCAAGAGTGTTGCATTTTAGATATTTCTTAAAGGAAAAAAAAAAAGACAGTACCAGATCAAGACTGCATGACTTTTTTTTTAAAGAAAAGAATAGCTTTTAGAGAAAGCACCTTTATCTTTCATGGTATTCACTATCAAAAGGCCAGTAGGCCCCCCTCTATTGTCACTTAGTTCTTCATGAAGAATTTATCTTTAAATTTTTTGTGTAATAAGCTACAGATCATTCAGACACCTCTGTTGCAAGACCTAACATCTCAGGCCTGAAAACTGAAGAGAACCTACTCCCCACCTCAACATCAGGGAAGTTTAGGATTAACTTGGCAGAAGAGACACTCACCCAAAGAGGGAACATTCAGGAGTACCACGGAGAGGAATATCATAAAGTCTCCCTGTCCCTATGGCTTCGCCACAGCCTCAACAATTCCCAGTGTAAGAGCCACTTCTGTGTATGGTGGTCTTTTTCTCTGGAATACCCTGATAAAATCAAACAACATGTCTGGAGAGGGAAGGGTACTCACTTATACCCACCCACTAACTTCATGTAATTCATCACATAACTAGAAACACTTCTATTTCAGCTGAGAAACTGGCCAGCACTTTATAGACATGGATTTTCAGAGCTTGCGTCAAAGACTTATTTCCCTCCAGGCTTTCTGCTCACCCACAGGGAAGCGGGCAAAGTAAGGCGGTACTGTGCATGGCTTCCAGGTAGAGTTCAACTTTCTATCAATTATATTTTTAACTAGGAATTATATTTGTCCTCATGCATTACCCATCAGAAATAGAATTCATCTTCTGTGTGCAGTGAATGCCCCCAAATTTAGTATCCCCCAATGCAAAAAAGGGCTTCCCTTGTGACTCAGACAGTAAAGAATCTACCTGCAATGCGGGAGACCCAGGTTCCATCCCCAGGTTGGGAAGATCCCCTGGAGAAGGAAATGGCAATTCACTCCAGTATTCTTGCCTAGAGAATTCTGTGGACAGAAGGAGCCTGGCGGGCTACAGTCCATGGGGTTGCAAAGAGCTGGACATGACTGAACAACTACACTTTCACTTTCTTTCAATGCAAAAAGGCGGGCTTCCCCGGTGGCTCAGCAGTAAAGAATCCGCCTGCAATGCAGGAGCTGCAGGAGATGCGGGTTCGATCCCTGGGTTAGGAAGATCCCCTGGAGGAGGGCATGGCAACCCACTCAGTGTTCTTGCCTGGGAAATCCCATGGACAGAGGAGTCTGGCGGGCTACAGTCCATAGGGTGGCAAAGAGTCAGAAGTCAGACTGAACTGACTTAGCACGCAGAGAAACAATGCTAAAGGAGCAGTAGGCAGAAGGCTCAGGCAGCAGTATGACTGCTTTCTTGCCCCATGGCTATTTACTTGGATCTTACAAAAGGCTCCACTATGTGCCTGGTGTTTCTGAGTTACATTTTCTACATGTTTGAAACCTTCCCAACAAGTCTGCAAAGGAGGTCGCCTTTTTCTCAATTTTATGGAACCAGAAACTAAAGCTCCAAGATAATTTTCCAAAGCCCCAGTGTGTCTGACTGCAATGCCTGCAAATTTTCTCGAGAGCATGCCTTGTCCTATATTCAAAATGGTACCCCTTTCTTTGGATGAAGGCTTAAACGACTGAAAGCACTAGGCGGAGACACAGGCCTCACAGACACGAGGCATCTGCTCATGTTCTCCACAGGCCTCTGCCCTCCTTCGTGATGCAATTTATGCTCAGGGTCATCAGCGCCTCATTGGACCCTGATAAAGCAGAGAACCAACAGTCAAATCTCAGCATCCCAAGCCAACAGCCTCGTTCTCCTGACTGCGCTTACATTCCTGACCTGAGCTGATGACCTTGTGTGGTTTTCTTGGCCCCCAGCAGCCCTTGAGGAGCTCTGCCTCTCAGCCTGGTGCACTGGGGAAACCAGACATCCTCCATTAATCTTTCCTGCTCTAGACTTTCTGACCATGTGGACTTCATCTTTCCCGCCCAGTCTTGCCCCCCCACCACCGACATGGCAGGGGTCGGCCTGGGTCAACAGCTCCCGCTCAGCAGCAGCCTCTCTGTGTGACCCTCTCTCCTCACTCCAGCCAGGAGCTCCCACTTAATTACAGCTTAGATTCCAGGCAAACAACACACAGGACTCAATGTCCTGCACGTACAACGGCACGTGGCTGGCTCAGAAAGAGATGCTCGTTAGCAAAGCTGCTCAGAGTGCTGCCCCCCAGACCTCCCACATGATTTTAACCACCTTTCAGCTCCCATGGATCTCCTGGTTTCTGATGATTACTTTGGACTTTAACCTTTACCTTTTCACTTTCCTAAAAAGTAAAAGTCGTTCAGTCGTGTGTCTGACTCTTTGCAAACCTATGGACTGTAGCCTGCCAGGCTCCTCTATCCATGGGATTCTCCAGGCCAGAATACTGGAGTGGGTAGCCATTCCCTCCTCCAGGGGATCTTCCCAACTCAGGGATTGAACCAAGATCTCCTGCACTGCAGGCAGATTCTTTACTGTCTGAGCCACCGGGGAAGCTTGCTCTTTCCTAGACCACTTGCAACTCTCCGTCTCTTGACTTTGACCTTTTATATCAGCAAATCCTTCACCTCCTGGCTGACCTGTGTTCCACTTTAAACCACTCCAGATCTCTAGTTCAAGTCTGACTCTCAGCTTTCAGCCCCCCCTGGAACTTGTGTCCATGCCCACCCCTCTGAGCTGTACCCAGGTCGGTCAAGCCCAACTCCCTTTCATCTAAGGAAACTTCTATCACTGTCAATTGCTGGACTGAATCCTAATTCTCAAGAGTTGAGAATTCATTTAACCACCATCCTGAGAGCCTGTGAGCTTTCTTTGGCAGATGACAAGTTTTACTGCCTGTTCCCTAGTGTTCTATAGGATTCCTTATCACAAGCGCATCTCTATTGGTCCAGTTTCTTTCTTACGAAGTGGTTAGCTTTCTCTCTCAATGACAAAGGAGAACAACACTAAAGACAGAGAATGAAAACTTATCAGCAAAAAATCACACACAGGCTTTCTTCTAGTTAGAAGATGAGCTTTACAGTCAATTCTCCACTTTTGTTCAGATATGCCCTGGAGAGCATTGCTTCTCTCACTTTCAGAACCACTGCAGGTCCTTGTCAAAATGCAAATTCTTGTTCAGTAGGTGAATGGGGAGAGGTATGTTTCTAGTAGGCCCCTGGTGATGGCTACATCAAGGCCTACAATCTGTGTAGGGAAGCCCTAGATCTAGCGACATCAGGGGATGGATGTAGACCCGGCCTCCTCCTTCAGCAGGATATGCAACATTAAATGGCCCTAGTCTCTGATTCAAACCTTAGCCCTCATCTTAGAAACACCACATTTTACAGAATACATGTAAACAAAACCAAATGTTTTCAAACATAACAATGATTTCTGTATTCCTAGCTATGGATGGGAGCCTGAATTAATAGACAAAGTGGTTGTTTCTTTCCACAAGGGGAGGAGAAAGGAGAGAGAAAGTGAGGCATTGACGTGGTGGTTACTGGGCAACCTGAACAAATAAAGTTACTGAATCCTGGTGCTTAATGAATAAAATACCCCCAAGGACACAAACCCATGTGAGAGGGAGGCAAAGTCAAGCCTCCATTTCAGAGTGTTGCACTGGGCTAAGTCTAGATAGCACTTGACTGAATCTAGACAGGGAAATCTTACTTGTTTATTGAGGTCTGGCAGCTTTTACTGGCTGAAAAGTTTTCCCTTTTTTTTAATCAACCTAAATCCTTGAGCTTTAATATGAACTAATTTATCTTACATACTCATAAGGCTAGGGCCACCTGATTACTCTCTCTTCTAGATATAGCATATAAATGAAAATTTTCTAAATTTTTTGAATCTCAATAGCTAGCATCTGTAAGGCATTCTATATGTGCTTTCTGTGAATCAGTCTCAGCTAATTCTCTCAACAACACAAAGGGTAGGTACTCTTTTAGTCCTATCTGGCAGATGAAGAAAGAAGAGAGGGAGAGCAGGGAATGTGCCTGAGGTCTCAGGAGTGAGCAACAAAGGCAGGATTTGAACTCAGGCATATGACTCTAGCCCAAAGTTTCCCACTAACTATCCTGCCTCTTCATTATTACATGTTTAAAAAAAAGGGGGGGGGGGAATTACACTGTATTTTCTCATCCCTGGAAGACTCCTCTGGAATTCTAATAAAAAGTCCTCCAAGTGAACTTGAGAGCAGGAACTAAATATGATCTGAGAATCGAGCTCAAGAGAGAACATAGAAGGGACACTTTACTCTCCCTACTTGTGGTTCTTTCATACACATTCTATACTGAATTATGGTTTGGATTTCTTCCCCTACAATACTAATTGCTGTTCAGAGTATAGTCTGTCTTCTCTGAGCTCAGTATCCTTTATTAAAAGTCATATTCAGGATGCTTTAGCTTCCAAATTTTAAAAATACAGCTGGAACTGGCTTAAATGATAAAGTGTTAGTCGCTCAGTTGTGTTCGACTCTTTGCAACCCCATGGACTATAGCCTGCCAAGCTCCTCTGTCCATGGAATTCTCCAGGCAAGAATACTGGAGTGGGTAGCCACGCCCTTCTCCAAGGGATCTTTTTGACCCAGGGATCAAACCCGGGTGTCCCCATTGCAGGGAGATTCTTTACCGTCTGAGTCACCAGGAAAGCCCTACACGATAAAGGGACTATACTAATCCACATAACTGAAAACTCCCAAGATACGACAGGGTCAAGGACCCAGTTCCTTTTCAGCATTTCACATTGCTGTTGAGGTTGCTGACCACATCTGGGGCCTGCCCCACTTAAGAGTTCTAGGAGTGGATGGCCAGGAACTCTCATAGCTACTTGCTTCCTCATTTCCACTTGAAAGGAAGACCATCTCTTCCCCAAACTATCAAAGTCCTGAGCTTCACTCTGATAGAACCAACTCATTATATTGAAACCATTATAAGATGCATGTTTTTCATATTGTAACATCTCTGAAGTATTGTTAAAAATACATCTTACAACTCATATATACTTAGGTCAGGGTTTTTCCTCATTTTTTCTTCAAAAGTGGAAGTGTTAGTTGTCAGTCATGTCTGACTCTTTGCGACCCATGGAGCCCACGAGGCTCCTCTGTCCATGGAATTCTCCAGGCAAGAATACAGGAGTGGGTCGCCATTCCCTTCTCCAGGGGATCTTCCTGACCCAGGTATTGAACCCAGGTCTCCTGCATTGTAGGCAAATTCTTTACCATCTGAGTCACCATGGAAGTGGTTCCTAAAATACTGTGTCCTTTTTGATACCTAACACTGGGACTAACCAGTCAGGAATGATCTCCAGAGCCATGGCAGCCTCAATCCTTGTACCAAATGCATTACTGCTAGTTCCCATGAGGGAGGGTGGGACGAATGTTGGGAAGACAATTGAAATGTTCTTTAAGTTACTAGGCACGTACTAACGTGAAAAGTCTAGTGCTAAGTTATTCATTCTTTTATCCCATAATTTATTTATTCACTTAAGTGAAAGCATTTATTGAATTTCAACTATGAGCTGGTATTCTTCAAGGTGCTAGAATATAAATAATTGACATACAGACATTGTGACTGACCAGCTCATACTCTCTGCTGCTATTACATTGTTAAATTTTACATATACATATGTTTCTACATAAGTAATACAATTACAACATTATAATAACTCTGGAGTCATGTTCTACCAATAATAATCAGATAATAATCAGCTAAAGGAAGTGGCCAGGCCACAGATAAAGTGCTATATGGAATCTTATACTCCAAAAGCTTTGCTGCAAGAGAAGGAAGCATGTCTCCTTGGCTCTAACAAAATCTGGGGCATGTAACACAGCAACTCAGATTTCAATTTTGGAGTAAGAATGGCAGTCCCGTCCATGGCTAAGATGCATTCAGTGACTCACAGATTTCAGAAAGGAAGGAAATAAAGAAACGCTGGGTATCAGATCATGACCTGCAGATATCTAGGAAGCTCAGTGGAAAAACCCCTGACAAATTCAGCCATTATAAACCATGTGAGACACACAAATGATCTGGAAGAAGGGAAGAACAATTGCCAATTACGCATACTGACTATCAGATCAATACTATATTTATTTTCAGGGGAAGCTTAAACCAGGGGACAATAAAACAGAATTGGATTGAGCCAAAGGATGATTATCCAATTTCTATGAGATTCTTGGCTGGGAACAAATTCTCTGTCTCAGCTGTGTATAGTATGAGATAAATAACAGGCATTTGTGATGAGAGCCCCAGTGAGGTCAAACCACATTAGCAAAACTAGCAAGTGCTTTAGGCAATCACCGAAACCTTCCGGGAAAAATCATTTCACCCAGCCAAAGTGGCAGAGATTTGCAGTCAGCAGAAATTTTCCTCCTGACAGCTACTCTTTCTGTTCCCTGGTGGTTCTTATATACCTCCTATTTATGAAGAACAGTGGCATCCTGCAGATCATCTGTACAGAGCGCTATTAGTTAATTTTTGTGATTGAGAGGTGGTTGGTGAGTGCTGAGAGCATGCCCTTCTCCCCTGTTTTCTAGGCAGCCAGTGTGCTTAGGCATTTATCCTGATCACAGTATGTGGACTCTTGGCAATGATGAGGCAAAAGTGATCAAAAAGTTTGCACACGATGTGGCAGCATCAGACTCCATCTAGGAAGGCAAGTCCCATGCCGATATGACATCTATGTACTACAAAGTGCCAAGGGCCTGCAAGAAGATCAAATCACCTGATGGGCCCCAGGAAGAGGAAAAAAAAAGACACCAGGAAAAGCTCTCCTCTTTAGACTCTCCTGACAATCACTGCTCATTAGGGATGAAGATTGTTATAGTAACAAGAGGGGTAAGGGGAGTTGAAAGGGAAATGGAGAAGAGACTTGATATACACTTTTAGAAAAGTGTATCTCTTTGATATGGGCTAGAGACCAAAGTTGCCTACTCTCTTGGTTCCAATAGGCATCATAAAATTAGTAAGGTTTCCTGCAATATAGCAAGTTATATCTGCCTCTTGTCTTGCTAAAGTATCCTAGAAATCCCAAATATCACACTTATTGGATCTGAGATGGAGAAGAAATGTACAATTAATAGCTTATTACTGTAACTCAGGCATGAGGAAGCAGATGGCTTGAGTAAAACTAACTGTACATTGGATATTTCAGTGAGGGTTGGTGGTAGTAGAGAGAGGCAGAAATGGGGTTAAAGTGACCGTCTAAATCTAGAAAGCTAATTACCTTGACAGATGTCAGTAAGAATGAATTGACATGTTCTGTTCAGTTCAGTTCAGTCGCTCAGTCATGTCCGACTCTTTGCGACCCCATGAACCACAGTATGCCAGGCCTCCCTGTCCATCACCAATTCCCGGAGTTTACCCAAACTCATGTCCATTGAGTCGGTGATGCCATCCAACCATCTCATCCTCTGTCATCCCCTTCTCCTCCTGCCTTCAATCTTTCCCAGCATCAGGGTCTTTTCAAATGAGTCAGCTCTTTGCATCACGTGGCCAAAGGATTGGAGTTGCAGCTTCAATATCAGTCCTTCCAATGAACGCTCAGGACTGATATCCTTTAGGATGGACTGGTTGGATCTCCTTGCAGTCCAAGGGACTCTCAAGAGTCTTCTCCAACACCACAGTTCAAAAGCATCAATTCTTTGGTGCTCAGGTTTCTTTATAGTCCAATTCTCACATCCATACATGACTACTGGGAAAACCATAAGTCTGACTAGACAGGCCTTTGTTGGCAAAGTAACGTCTCTGCTTTTTAGTATGCTGTCTAGCTTGGTCACAGCTTTTCCAAGGAGCAAGCATCTTTTAATTTCATGGCTGCAATCACCATCTGTAGTGATTTTGGAGCCCAAAAAATAAAATGTCTCACTGTTTTCCCATCTATTTGCCGTTAAGTGATGGGACCAGATGCCATGATCTTTGTTTTCTCAATGCTGAGCTTTAAGCCAACTTTTTCACTCTCCTCTTTCACTTGCATCAAGAGGCTCTTTAGTTCCTCTTCACTTTCTGCCATAAAGGTGGTATCATCTGCATACCTGAGGTTATTGATATTTCTCCTGGCAATCTTGATTCCAGCTTGTGTTTCATCCAGTCCAGCATTTCGCATGATGTGCTCTGCATATAAGTTAAATAAGCAGGGTGACAATATATAGCCTTGACATACTCCTTTCCCGATTTGGAACCAGTCTGTTGTTCCATTTCCAGTTCTAACTGTGACTTCTTGACCTGCATACAGATTTCTCAGGAAGCAGGTCAGGTGGTCTGGTATTCCCATCTCTTTAATAATTTTCTACAGTTTGTTGTGATCCACACAGTCTAAGGATTTGGCGTAGTCAATAAAGCAGTAGTAGATGTTTTTCTGGAACTCTCTCACTTTTCTGATGATCCAACAGATGTTTGCAATTGTTCTCTGGTTCCTCTGCCTTTTCTAAATCCAGCTTGAACAATCTGGAAGTTCACAGTTCACGCACTGTTAAAGCCTGGCTTGGAGAATTTTGACCATTACTTTGCTAGCCTGTGAGATGAGTGCAATTGTGCGGTACTGTGAGCATTCTTTGCCATTGCCTTTCCTTGGGTTTGGAATGAAAACTGACCTTTTCCAGTCCTGTGGCCACTGCTGAGTTTTCCAAATTTGCTGGCATATTGAGTGCAGCACTATATGTAACAGCATCAACTTTTAGGATTTGAAATAGCTCAACTGGAACTCCATCATCTCCACTAGCTTTGTTTGTAGTGATGCTTCCTAAGGCTCACCTGACTTCACATTCCAGGATGCCTGGCTCTAGGTGAGTGATCACACCATCGTGATTATCTGGGTCATGAAGATCTTTTTGTATAATTCTTCTGTGTATTGTTGCCACCTCTTCTTAATATCTTCTGCTTCTGTTAGGTCCATACCATTTCTGTCCTTTATTGAGCCCATCTTTGCATGAAATGTTCCCTTGGTATCTCTAATTTTCTTGAAGAGATCTCTAGTCTTTCCCATTCTATTGTTTTCCTCTATTTCTTTGCACTGATCACTGAGGAAGGCTTTCTTATCTCTCCTTGCTCTTCTTTGGAACTCTGCATTCAAATGGGTATGTCTTTTGTTTTCTCCTTTGCTTCTCACTTCTCTTCTTTTCACAGCTATTTGTAAGGCCTCCTCAGAGAACCATTTTGCCTTTTTGCATTTCTTGTTCTTGGGGATGGTGTTGATCATTGCCTCCTGTACAATGTCATGAACCTCTGTCCATAGTTCTTCAGGCACTCTGTCTATCAGATCTAATCCCTTGAATCTATTTGTCACTCCCACTGTATAATCGTAAGGGATTTGATTTAGGTCATACCTGAATGGTCTAGTGGTTTTCCCTACTTTCTTCAATTTGGGTCTGAATTTGGCAATAAGGAGTTCAAGATCTGAGCCACAGTCAGCTTCCGGTCTTGTTTTTGCTGGCTATATAGAGCTTCTCCATCTTTGGCTGCAAAGAATATAATCAGTCTGATTTCAGTATTGACCATTTGGTGATGTCCATGTGTAGAATCTTTTCTTGTGTTGTTGGAAGAGGGTGTTTGCTAGGACCAGTGCATTCTCTTGGCAAAACTCTGTTAGTCTTTGCCCCGCTTCATGTTGTACTCCAAGGCCAAATTTGCCTGTCACTCCAGGTATCTCTTGACTTCCTACTTTTGCATTTCAGTCCCCTATAGTAAAAAGGACATCTTTTTTGGGTGTTAGTTCTAAAAGGTCTTGTAGGTCTTCATAGAACCGTTCAACTACAGTTTCTTCAGCATTACTGGTTGGGTCATAGACTTGGATTACTGTGATATTGAATGGTTTGCCTTGGAAACAAACAGAGATCATTCTGTCGTTCTTGAGATTGCATCCAAGTACTGCATTTTGGACTCTTTTGTTGACTATGAGGGCTACTCCATTTCTTTTAAGGAATTCTTGCCCACAATAGTAGATATAATGGTCATCTGAGTTAAATTCCCCATTCCAGTCCATTTTAGTTCACTGATTCCTAGAATGTCGATGTTCACTCTTGTCATCTCCTGTTTGACCACTTCCAATTTGCCTTGATTCATGGACCTAACATTCCAGATTCCTATGCAATATTGCTCTTTACAGCATTGGACTTTACTTCCATCACTTGTCATTTCCACAACTGGGTGTTGTATTTGCTTTGGCTCCATCTCTTCATTCATTATGGAGTTATTTCTCCACTGATCTCCAGTAGCATACTGGGCACCTATCAACCTGGGGAGTTCATCTTTCAGTGTCCTATCTTTTTGCCTTTTCATACTGTTCATGGGGTTCTCAAGGCAAGAATACTGAAGTGGTTTGCCATTCCCTTCTCCTGTGGGCCACGTTTTGCAGAACTCTCCACCATGACCCATCCATCTTGGGTGGCCCCATATGGCATGGCTCATAGCTTCATTGTTAGACAAAGCTGTAGTCCATATGATCAGTTTGGTTAGTTTTCTATGACTGTGGTTTTCATTCTGTCTGCCCTCTGATGGAGAAGGAATAGAAGCTTATGGAAGCTTCCTGATGGGAGAGACTGCTAATGGCAAAAGTAATGGCTTTACTGCTTCCCATAATTGAGAAGGATGGGGCAGAGATGGCAAGTAGCTTAAGTGAATGAGTGGCTTGTTGGTTGAAAACATGGGTGCTGGAGCCAGGCGGCCTGGATTTGAATCCTCTTTGCCACTCAGTAAGCATTTTTAACTTCGGGCAAGTTACTTAACCTCTCTGTGCCTTGGTTACTTTATTATGGTAAAAAGATGGAAGAGGAAAAAGTGTTAGCATCTCATTGGGCTGTTGCAAATATGAGTACAGTGTCTGGCATAGAACAATAACTTTCACCATGAACTAGACCCAAGGCTCAAAAGCTAGGCATTGGAAGTGGCTGTTGCAAATATGAGTACGGTGTCTGGCATAGAACAATAACTTTCACCATGAACTAAACTCAAGGCTCAAAAATTAGGCGTTGGGAACTGGTTGTCCCCAGCTGGTCACAGGAAAAGAGAATGCAAGAGCAGAGAAGATGGAGTAGAAAGAGCCGGTGGACCTACCCAGTCAAACAGAGAAAACAGAGGACACAGAATTCTAGATGTTGGCCACATCCCTCAGTGAAGATTCCTGTGAATCTTCCACTTCTAAGAGAAAAATCAACAGGTCAGTTACTGTAGCATCTGCAACAAACAAACCCACTCCGCCTGCCACTCATCAGTCTTCTTAAAGAAACCACAATGCCCAGGAGTCAGCCACTTGTCAGTGTATCCCAGGCTCCTGTCAGTCTGGGTCTAAGCTGAAGGAAGTTGGAGAGCTTCCCCTCCATTCTTGAGTCTGTAAGATCAGTTCCGGTCCTGATGCACTGCAAGGCCAGGTGTTCATTGTAAAAATGCAAATAATCAAGGCCCACAGTAAGAGCGCAAAGCACCAGAAATTTACAAATTCATACCCTTATTGCTATGAATGCACTGTGCAAATAAAAGTCATTCAGGGACTCTTGAGAGGCACAGCTCTAACTGAGACAGCAAATTGCGACTCTAAAGCTAAACTAAGGAATGCATCCATCAGAGTCTCACAAGTCATCACCATAAATGGCACTATCCATGCAAAACCAGTCCATGATGCTGTACATTTTCAGCAGTAATGGGAGTGGCGGGAGGTGATGTCTCCAATTTCTGAAGGCAATGAATTGGGAAGAAATCCCACTATGGATGAGACATATTTACATCTAAAGTCTTTGCTCAGTTCTAATTGCAGAATAGTAAGAGCACTTTATTTTTTAAATGGCTGTTACCTTTTGCCATGAAAAACATAAAAGAAACCCAGATAAATGACTAAAACTCAGTCCCAAGCTACTTACTTTCTGATGGCTGGGGAAGTGGGACCTGAAATGAGCACAATTAGAAGAGAATCCTCCAGTGTAATCCAAATAAGTGTGGGCACGCAGAATATTTAATCTATCCTACTTGAAAAAAAGTCAGCTGTATTCATATCAGTTAGTTTCTTAAAAATAAATGAAAGTAGAGACATGAAGGATGAAGCATTCAGGAGGATTATGGATCAAAGCAAAAGTCTGTGTGAATTAAAGGACTGTCACTTGGCATTACTGGAAAGAAAAAAGAAAAGAAGCAAATTCGACTTAGCTGGTGTTACTTATTGATTATGCTTTAGAAAATACTAGATTCATGAAAAATTAAGTCTTGGTTAAAGCATTTTGAAATCACAAATTATTTTTATATATCCATGCTATCTTTTCAACCCATTGCCATGGTCAATTGAGAAAAATTAAGGCTAAAATAGCATTATTATGATTAGATGCAAATGTGTCCATGCTATATAAAGGTTTCATTCATTCTACTCTTTGTATAAAAGCTTTTTTCCTTTCAACTTTGTATATGTTTTCACTTGATTTAAGTCTCTTTTGGGCAGGATTTGTGTCTTAGATGGATTTTCAAGCACAACACTTAAACAATACCACCTGACTGAGTCACTAAATACAAAATATAGAGTTGAGGAAGTATGACAATATTGTGAGAGACTGTGAAATAAATTTCACAGTTTAATGCAAGACAAGAAAAATTTGTGAATGAAAAATGTTGCCTGCTTTATCAGTAAACAAAGGATGCTATAGCCATCAAGCTGCTTTGGCCTCCCCAACAGTGAGCCCTGAGAGGAGGACTCAGTAGGAGAAAAATGGGCTGCTGGCTGCCAAGCCCTCAGCCACTGTAGTCACCCCTTAGTGGTATACCCTAAGGGGACTCAGGAGGAGGAAAGAACAAGATACTGACCCTAGATAAAGTGCATGTCAAAGGAATGATTTCAATGAGCCCAAACTCCTGCATCTCCCCATACAAAGAAACGCGCTAAATTCATTACCTTGAGATAACAGGTTTTCTTTCATTAACAATAATCTTTTGACTTTCTGACTACCTGGTCTTTGCTGCAAAACTCCTGTAAATCCTCCTCCTCTTACCTCTTTCCTCGGAGATATCTGTGTCCTCAGAAAGTCCACCAAACAAAACATAAAACTCCACTTTTAGGTTGTGCAGTTTTTCAGTCGACAACTTTAAACATAAAAAAATTTCTCTGCCCTTTGGCCCCCCTCATTCACCTCTACTGTGCACTGTGTATCTACATTAGGCATTTACCAAACCTTCCCATCAGCAGAAACACCTGCTCAGACATAAAGGGCAACTTCTCCTAGCACCAGCAAGACAACTCCTTAAAAAATTATCTTTTTTCTTGAAATTATAAGGGCCCATGATGACCCATGACCTGTTAGACTATGTAAACTGTCAATAATTCATCATTAATATACAGCCCTGTCTCAAAAACATATATCTGTGCTTTGACTCCTAATAAGTGGAACAGTTCTCAGAGCTTTCTGCAATGCTATTTCCAGGTTGCAATCCTCAATTTGACTTGAATAAAATTTTCCATTTCTTTTCTTAGAGCGACTACTTAAGTTTTTCATTGACAAGATATAAGAAAACTATTATTTTCCCCTTGGTTAGAGAGGGAAGAGCTTGCATTGCAAGACTATGGAACATAAGGAGTTTGCTTCTAAATAACAATCAAATCAAGGTACTATTCAAGTTCACTATTCAAGTTCCATACTGGGGTGAAAAGAGCTAACGCCATTTTCTTTTACATTCATGTATTGTTTGATTTTTATTTTAAATTTAAGATGCTGAGAGAGTAGAAAGCAACAGACAAGAACCATGTACAACCAGCACAAGAATGCTAATTTCTATTCCCAACAACAATCATGAAACAAGAGGATGCTTTTGCTGGACTCATCCTGCCAGACAGCCCAGGGACTCCTGAAGGAATGAAACACTTATAGAATCAAACAATGGGAAGAATATGTGGTAAATGACAACACCTTAGGTAGCATGTGAATTGATATAAATAAGCAGATATAATATCTTTTTGGACACTGAGGTGACTCATAGCGAATTGATGAGTCTTATTTCTGATTAAAATACCCATAACAAAATTATTCTGGAGTATCAAGTAACATGTAGGGAAGGAATGCCACTTGTTAGCATATCCAGCCCATATATAAGAAGCTTGATATTTCCCTTCCACTGCATCATAAAGGCTAGGAGAAATCAGTTCTACAACTGATCTTCAAGATAATGACTGTCCATCAAAAGAAGATGCCAGACAAGTTTACAAGAAAATCTAAAAAAAAAACAAAAAAGATTACTGGGTATCTCCAGTGGGAAAACTATGAACTGAGAAGAACACCACCTTCTGGGTTATCTGATTCTAGCCTATCATTTTCTTTGAGCTATTTTACAACAGTAAATTGTAGATGACAGCAATGTAAAATAATTCTTGCTTATGGACATGCAAATAAATTGTCTGGTGGCAGCTGACTCCCTCAACCACATCCCTCAAAAATAAGCCAGCTTTGTGTCCATTTGTAAATTTGCTTCAACATTTCTTTACTCCGTACGTATCAGTAGTTCACTAATGCTACTTTGAATTGGCTGTAACATCTTTCTGGGACCCTCATTTAATTAATGAGTTACATAAAATATTTTACATGTTCAGTTTATATTTGTATGAATCATGATTTTACCTTTTATTTAAAATTATCCTTTAACAGGTTCTATGAAGGAAGTTGTTAATAGTCAAGAGCTCAAGAGGGAGATGACACCAGCCAGTGAGTTCATCTACCTTTTTATTGCCCTAGTTCTCTGGCTTGCCAACAATCACAGCTTTTCTGTAAGGGAGAAAATGCAATACAACAGGCATTCTCATCTTCTAACAAACTGGATTTCTTAGTGTGAACAAATAAATTTTGACTGACGATAAACCATTCTCTTGTGAGTATGATTAGGCTACACATAAGGCTGATTGACTCTGAGTACCACACAAGCCTCATTTCTGAAACTCCAAACCTGAGGGCCAGATACTAGAACATATGTTAGTAGCCAGCCTGCTTTCTTTGGCAACAATTCAACAGCAGTTCTCTAACTTTAACATGGAAAAAATTTTTCTAATGCTCTTGAAATATTCTAAGTATATTTTCTGAAAGGCCAAAGATGAAGAGGAGAACAAAGATGCTATTTAAAACTGGTACAGGAGAATGTTTCAAAGAGTTTTCTACACAAAAGAAAGCACAGTGATAAAAAAGGAACTGTCCACAAGCAAGGAAGAGCTAGGTCACACTAGGGACTAATTCAAAATGTGCATACATGTATCATAGGACCACAGCACCCATGAATTCCACTAAGGGTCAATCTAACTCTACTATCAGTAAGGGTCAATCTAACTCAACTAACAAAAAACTAACAAAGCTTATTACTATATTCAGCATCTTCTAATGTAATGGCTTTACATGATTTTTGAGTAGCTAATATCTCTAAAGCCGTCCTCCTCTCTTCGAAGCTCATGTACAGTTTTAATTGAACTTATTACAATACCATCTTTTGGAAAGCAATAAATAGAATACATAGTGGAGGTAGCCTCCAGTCTCATTGGGGGAAATGGAATGCTTACACATGGAGTAGAACTGGGCAATGAGTTCAATGCATGCAGAGAGCTGGGCAGAGTGGAAGCTTTGTGGACACACCAGTAATCAAGCACATGGTGGGCAGTAAGAATAGAGCACATCTTTTAGAGGGCATGAGCCATTGCATGGGAAGAAAAGTATCTTTTCCTTCTACTCTTTAGGTTCTCAGCTGAGGTCACCATAACAAAAGATAGATTAACAAGAGAAAAGCACCCACATTTATGTTTTATGTGACCTGGGAGCCTTCATAAGGAAATAAAGACATGAGGAAATGTTGTCAAACCGCTAAGTTCCAGTGCCCAACACAGAGAGCCCAAACAAACCAAAACAGAGTGTGGAGCACAGAAAGGTTTATTGCAAGGGTCATCCAAGGAGAACAGGTGGCTCATGCTCAAAGACCTGAACTCTCTTTGATGGGTTTCAGGGAAGAACGTTTCATAGGCAAAATCTCAAGGGAGGGCTGCAGGGTGTGTAACCCCCCTCTGGTTGGTGGGGAGGTAAAAGAGTGGTGTTCCTGAAATCTCAACTATCAGTCTTCTGGTTCCAGCAGGTTTGAGGTGCGCTTACTTGTGTTCAGCCTGAAGTTACCATCCTCCACCTCAGTGGGAGGCCTGCATCCCTGTAGAAGAACTCACAGATATGTATCAAATTGTTATGCACATCCCTGAGAAGGAACCAGGACCAGGCCAGGTGCCACTGGCTGCACTCTTGTTTCTTTCTGCATCCTCTCACTTCTCTAATTAGTAACTGTTTGAATCTGCCCTTTGGAACTCAGAGAAGGTCTAGGAGGTTGAAACCTTTGTCCAGTAAACAAGAAATGGGGGACACAGAAAACCCTTTGTATTCAGGAGGGCCCCATGGGGTCCTACTTCATTTCAAAAATAGTTACCGAAGTGTTTTCATCCTAGGTCTGATGAAGAATGGAAAGTTGTGGAAATGAGACAGGACAAAGGGTATGAGCTAAGGGTGGTCAACTGGAGGAAACTGAGCAAGGACTGTTCCTTCAGATTCCCTCCAGCATCGCTCCACTTGCAGAGAAACGAATGCTGCTCTCCTCCGTATGGGGGCAGGGGGCACCTCTCACTTGAGGGTCTTATGACCTGACTCAGGGGAAGGGCAGAGGCCTTCCTGTTCCTGCCATTTCTCAAATTTCTTCAGCTTAAAATGTTCAATATGCCAAGGTATCATAGTTTGAGGTACAGTATCCTGAACCCTGGGGGCTTCCCAGATGGTGCTCGTGGTAAAGAACCCACCTGCCAATGCAGGAGACACAGGAGGCATGGGTTCAATCTCTGGGTTGGGAAGATCCCCTGGAGGAGGGCATGGCAACCCACTCCAGTATCCTTGCCTGGGAAATCTCATGGACAGAAAAGCCTGGCAGGCTACAGTCCAAAGGGTCGCAAAGAGTTGGACATAACTGAAGTGATTTAGCATGCATGCACGTCCTGAACCCTGTAACACTGCCATGCTGCCTACCTCTGTCACAGTTGATTTAGCAATTGGCAAAGATGAGCCTGAAATGTGAAGCCACTGACGCCCATAGCTGAGAGAAGCTGGGAATACCTTCACCCCCACATTGACCCCTTATTTGTCCTTCAGAAATCTAGGCTCAAAATGGGACACCTTTCTTTGCCATGTGTTTTATTTTTTTTTTATTATTATTATTTTTTTTCCAGTGGGTTTGTCATACATTGATATGAATCAGCCATGGATTTACATGTATTCCCAATCCCGATCCCCCCTCCCACCTCCCTCTCCACCCGATTCCTCTGGCTCTTCCCAGTGCACCAGGCCCGAGCACTTGTCTCATGCATCCCACCTGGGCTGGTGATCTGTTTCACCATAGATAGTATACATGCTGTTCTTTTGAAATATCCCACCCTCACCTTCTCCCACAGAGTTCAAAAGTCTGTTCTGTATTTCTGTGTCTCTTTTTCTGTTTTGCATATAGGGTTATCGTTACCATCTTTCTAAATTCCATATATATGTGTTAGTATGCTGTAATTTCTTTATCTTTCTGGCTTACTTCACTCTGTATAATGGGCTCCAGTTTCATCCATCTCATTAGAACTGATTCAAATGAATTCTTTTTAATGGCTGAGTAATATTCCATGGTGTATATGTACCACAGCTTCCTTATCCATTCATCTGCTGATGGGCATCTAGGTTGCTTCCATGTCCTGGCTATTATAAACAGTGCTGCGATGAACATTGGGGTGCACGTGTCTCTTTCAGATCTGGTTTCCTCAGTGTGTATGCCCAGAAGTGGGATTGCTGGGTCATATGGCAGTTCTATTTCCAGTTTTTTAAGAAATCTCCACACTGTTTTCCATAGCGGCTGTACTAGTTTGCATTCCCACCAACAGTGTAAGAGGGTTCCCTTTTCTCCACACCCTCTCCAGCATTTATTGCTTGTAGACTTTTGGATAGCAGCCATCCTGACTGGCGTGTAATGGTACCTCATTGTGGTTTTGATTTGCATTTCTCTAATAATGAGTGATGTTTTAGAAGTTTCCTGTAGTGTAGTGATAAGACTGAGACTATCCTTTTGGAAATTCAATTTTGCATCTGTGGAGTGAAACAATATCCACTAAATAGGTTGTGAGGTTTAAATGAAATAAAATGTATAAATTGCTAGTAAGGTAAACTAGTTAAAGCTGAGTTGGAGGTCTGTGATTGGTATGAGGTTTCCTTGACCATGAGGCATGTAAGTGCAGGCTGACTTAGGTTTAGATTTGTGATGGGGATCAGGCCGTGCAAACAGCCTCCATTTTGTGGGGCCCAATATAAGAATTAACTTTATCACTACCTAAGACAGGGTCTGGCTGATTGTTAATACATGGTTTTCTTGTTATTGCTGTCACTGTGGTTGTTTGGGAGGAGTTGTAGCCTCCTTGGTGATAAGACTTTCCTGCGAAAGAAGAAAGTGAAACTGTTAGTCACTGTCATGTCCAACTCTTTTGGGAGTCTATGGACTGCAGCCCCCCAGGCTTCTCTGTCCATGGAATTTCCCAGGCGAGAATACCATAATGAGTTGTCATTTCCTTCTCCAGGGGACCTTCCCGACCCAGGGATTGAACCCGAGTCTGCCACATTGTGGGCATATTCTTTACCATCTGAGCCACCAGGGGTTCCTACTCTGTTAAAAAGCTGCCAACGACACGAACAAGGTTAAGAACAAATTCTCAATGGAAATCAGCAGTTCCTACAAGCAATTCATGATCTTATAATGAAAGACAGAATGACAGCAAACAACAGTGCAAACTGTAGAACACTATGTCAAGACTCCAGGATGATATTAAAATGGATCCGCATTGTTTTATAGAAGCTGTAGTCAGCTGATAGTCATAGTGGACCACAGCACTGAAAAATACGGTGTTAAAAAATTACCCTTTTTTTCCTCCCTCACCTCCACTGAAAGATTCCCCTGCTCTTAGTTGTTTTTCTTTAATTATTAAGCTTTTCATATAAAAAAGCACTTCAGCCATGATGATTATTTTTAGGAGGTGATAATGCGACAACCTGTGAACACCCTCTTAGCCACAGTGTTCTCTCATTACCGTAATTAATGACTTCCCAGCATTTCTTTGTTCACCAGAATCACATATTGGTGTACACCAGATTCACTGACACGGGAAAAATTATGTAGTATCTTTTTCAGTTGCAACTCTTCCATTCAGCTTCAAATAGTTCACTCAATTCTATCTATCTTCAAATTATTTTTTAAAAATCTATGCTATATATTTTCATGTGTTTAATGCTAAGTTTGGTTACTGATTCTTCTCTTAAAAGAGAAATTCAGCATTCACCCAAAAAAGCAAAATCTCTTTAACTATAAAACACATCAGTTAACTGAACAAAAGTCAACAAGTGTTTTGTATTAAAGAGAATCTTTTTATTAAATAAATACTAAGAGGCTTGTGTTTTAAAATGTTCCAGTCACATACAGTGACAACATTAGACTTCACCTGAGCCGTAGGGGCTAGGAATACAGGAAAGGTTAAGAAATACCTCCATCCTTTTGTTTTCCAGGGAATGGCTTACTTAATATGGCTTCCCCATATGACTTCCATAAGACTTGTGCATTTACCTAGGACAATGCCAGACACGACCCTCCACATTTCCTTTCATTGCCATAAATGATTAGCTGGACTGGTTTTACCACTGACTGGTCTGGACAAAATGCCTGCCGACAGCATCGGAATGCCAAGCCCTCTTGACCCTTCAAGAAAATTGGCTGACCCCAGAGAAAGATGTTTCCTGCTCAACAGTTGGAACACACCACTTGCTCATCCCTCTTTGCAATATTTGGGTTCTTTCTAGCCTTATTTACCTGTTCTTATATAAGAAAACTATTTTCTCCCTGGCCTTTGAGATCTTATAGTCAGATTGTTTTCTCTACTGTTAAGTTCTCTTTCCCTAATGCAATGGTCCCCTCCACTTATTACAATAATCCTTCTGAATAAAGGTCTTTCCTTACCTAAATCCAGATTTGGTTTTTATTTGACAAGAGTATTCTGGGTAAAAGTTTTAAACAGTACCATGGTTAAGAATCTTTGACTCCTTCACTTTGTATAATGGGCTCCAGTTTCACCCATCTCATTAGAACTGATTCAAATGCAATCTTTTTAATGGCTGAGTAATATTCCATTGTGTATATATACCATAGCTTTCTTATCTATTCGTTTGCTGATGGGCATCTAGGTTGCTTCCATGTCCTGGCTATTATAAACAGTGCTGCAATGAACATTGGGGTACACGTGTCTCTTTCAGATCTGGTTTTCTCAGTGTGTATGCCCAGGAGTGGGATTGCTGGGTCATATGGCAGTTTTATTTCCAATTTTTTAAGGAATCTCCACACTGTTCTCCAGAAAGATAAACACCAATACAGTATACTAATGCATATATATGGAATTTTAAAAGATGGTAACGATATCCCTATATGCAAAACAGAAAAAGAGACACAGATGTATAGAACAGACTTTTGGAGTCTGTGGGAGAAGGCGAGGGTGGGATGATCTGAGAGAATAGCATTGAAACATGTATATTATCAAGTGTGAAACAGATCGCCAGCCCAGGTTGGATGCATGAGACAAGTGCTCAGGGCTGGTGCACTGGGAAGACCCAGAGGGATGGGATGGGGAGGGAGGTGGGAGGGGGGATCAGGATGGGGAACACATGTAAATCCATGGCTGATTCATGTTAATGTATGGTAAAAACCACTACAATATTGTAAAGTAATTAGCTTCCAACTAATAAAAATAAATGAAAAAAAAAAAGAATCTTTGACTCCTAAATTCCAGGAACCAAAAACAGTTCCCTTTCTTTTTATACCCTCTCCACTATTTTTTTATTTCTTAATTTTATCTATTTGCAATGAAGTTAACAATAAAGTGCTTCTTGAAGGAAGAAGGACATTAACACAAACGATAAACTAACAGAGGCAGGTAGGAGAGAGGAAGTCTCATTCACTTTTAGTCTAAATGAAAATGGTACAGTGGGTGCCTATTTGTGGCCACATATATTCAAGCTTCAGAGGTTTGGATTCATGACACCTGATTTCTTTTTGTTGGTTTTGCACCAGCTCTCAGAGCCATCTCATTATGTCTTGCACTCCGAACCCCACCTGATCTTGGTCTTCTCACTGCATTTTAAATTTAAATGTGCAAAAAGAATCTCCTGCAGGGTTTGTTAAAACACTGCTTGCTGGACATCACTCTCAGTTTCTGATTTTGGTGAAGCCTGAAATTTTGCATTCCTGATCAATTTCAGGGCAATACTGATGCTGTTGATGGTCCCCACCTTGACTCTATTCATTATTTTGCCATCCTCAGGCAGGGAAGTCCCAACCCCTTTGGCCAGGGTAGCCATCTGCAAGAGAGGTGTTGGTGACAGAGGAGATGCTGTATGAAAGTGGGTAGGGTGATGGCTGCAAATACATCCTCAGGGTTAGCTTTTCACCCTTCTAGAATCTCTAGGACAGGAAGAAATGCAAAACACCAAGGCCTTTCAAATACACTTTTCTGAGCTTTGAGTAACGGCTTCAATCTCAAGCATCTACTTCCTACAATGGGAGGAGAAAGGAGGCATTTGTTGGACTGCTGCCAGTCCCCACTGCCTTTCAAAGATTACAATTGGGCTCTGGGGAAGGCAGATTAGGTTTTGCTCCCCTGGGATGTAAACTGTAGCATCTGCGATAAATTTGAGGAGGTGTTACCCTGATAAACACGACTTCCCTTGTGTGCTCCAGCTGTGATTTAATGCTCCCATTCTGATGTACCAAGAAGTGTCGATTTTGTAGCTTCAAGAAATAAAAGCACCAAGCTTAGTCTGATGGGGAAGGAGTCTGCATCCTGTTCTTCTCTTAAAGCTCCCGTTAGGGGGATAGGCTCCCACAGGCCGGGGGTCCCCCTGAAACACTGACCAGTGGCCAGACTATTCATGAAAGCAGGACTGACTCACTCATTAGGCATATGAGGCTTGGTGCCCAAGACTCAATCTTGTGAACATATTAAGCACCACTGAACTGGGCACTTTAAAAGGGTGAATTTCACAGTATGTGAATTATATCTCAATCTTTTTGCACAGAGTGATCATGGTCCAAGGCCAACCACAGTCCTCGCTGAGCCTATCCTTGACCCCAAGTAAACTTATAATAATATTGTTCTCACTTAAGAGTCCTGGAAATAAGACACATTCTGGATATGAGGAAAGAGCAAAAGAGAAAAATTCCATCCCCCCGCCGCCCCCCGCCCAGCTAGCCTTCACCACCATATACGTACACGGGTTTACAGGGTTCATTCTAGAAATGTCAACATTATCTGATCTCTTCTTTGGAAACTTGCCATCTCCCTGCAAGGCTCTAACTTGGATTAGGTGTTGGAAGCTGCCCCTCGCCCCAACTCTTTCCCTTCTGAACAAATACTCTGTGAGTTTCCAGTTTCTTTTTTGTCTTCCCCGTAAGGGCTCCCAAGAACAGGAATCCTTGAAGTACCAACAGTGAAGAAGGATGAGTAGGAAAATCATCTTCTCATGAGACTTCATGGATCAGTCAGTGCATGAGAGGACAGCCATCTGTACATACACCTACACCTCACAGCCCACACAATTCAAAAGCCAGACTGGGCTTCTGTTACTCAATGACATCACATTTATCATATTAGTGGGACTTCATAAAGAGAATCTCCAACAGCCTTTTCTCAAAGCCTCTAACTATACCTTAAAGTGGAACACTGATAGCCCCTCAGAGAACTAATTCACAAGCCAAGGAGGAAATTCTAGGAACTTTAAGTAATACTCATTAAATTCTAGCTTAGCAGAGCTCTCATATGATTAACCTTACACATTTTCAAGACTATTATTTGTTTTTTGAGAACACAGGGAAAATGTTGTAAGGATTCAAATGCTCATGATTGCTAGAGCATCAAATATTTTTTTAATGGTATGTCAAAGTGCTACATTAAAACCTTAATTAGCCAGAATACCAGGACACCAAGAATAATTTGTTAATTCATTTATTTTAAAACGAAATTTACCAAAAAGCCTTGGTTTTCAACACTAGCTGCTGAAGGTCTCTCTGAAATATATTTTTATTATTTTATTTTCATTGAAGTATAGTTGGTTTACAATATTGTCTTAGTTCTAGTGTGCAGCAAAGTGATTCAGTTTATACACACACACACACACACACATATATCTTATTTAATGATCTTCAAGGTTGTTTTTATCTACAGGACTCCTTCTTCAAAGTCCTATGTGAAAGCTAACCCATGATGGCTGCAAAGCAGAGCTGTTGAGGTTGGAGTGGGCATTGATGGCTCAGGCCCTACCCACATAGCTGCCCCTTCCCCTCTCCAGGGTTGAGAGATAATCTACCCTACAGGTATTAAAGAGGTGCTTCAGAATCCACTGAAGAGGAAAGTACAATTTGAAAGCCATAATTATTAGCCAGTTTCCCCTCTCCAAAACAGTTTCAGGGGGATTGCTAATTTTTTACGAATTGGATTTATTTATTTATTTACAACTATACAGTAGGTCCTTGTTGGCTATCTATTTTAACTCCCAATGTATTTTTAATTAATATTAATAATAGCTACATTTACTACAGGTTAACTATAAACCAGGACTTCCCTGATGGCTCAGTGGTAAAGAATTCGCCCACCAAGGCAGGAGATAGAGTTCAATTCCTGGGTGGGGAAGATCCTCTACAGAAGAAATGGCAACCCACTCCAGTATTCTTGCCTGGGAAATCCCATGGACAGAGGAGCCTGAGGGGCTACAGTCCACGGGGTTATAAAGAGTTGGACACAACTCAGCAACTAAAACAACAACTATAAACCAGTTCTGTGCTAAGAGCCTTACTTGTTCAAATTACCTCAACTAATCTTACATCCACCCATGAGCGTTAACTTACAGCCAGTATACAATCCTTTCAAACAAGATTTGCTCTGCCTCCAGCTCATTATTTGAACAAGGCAAAACCGTGATCTAGATGAAGTAGATAACTTTTGCCTTCACCTCATAACTTCCTCTTTTGCTCTCTCTCTCTCTCTCAGAGCCTCAAGCTCCAGGTATTATCTGTCTTTGTGCCGTTAATTTTTTTCAGTGCCTAATTACCAAGTGTTTCCTTCATATCAGGCATTGAGGCTACCAAGACAATCTTTGACTTCCAAGAGCTCAGTCCAGAGGACATTGCCCAGATGCTAGTCTGATCATTTTAGGAAACTGCTGGGCTCAAAGCATTGACACAGTTCAAATTTTCTTGGGGAAAGCATCCAACTTCAGGTATTTAAATAAAGATCCACAATATCTTATCTGAAACCCTGGGTGCCGGATGTGTTTCAGAATTTAGAAGTTTTCAGATTTTAGAAAGGTAAGGTGGTACTTATACCACTATATTTGTCAGGATAGACTAGATTGTACTCCAGGAATGAATATCTCCAAAATGTAAGTTGATGGGGGCTCTGCTCTCCATCTTTTCAGGTCAGAACAGAGACTGTCAGGAGCACTGCTGGTCAGAGTTGTAGAGGGAAAGAACGAAAGCTAATTGCAAACTCTCTCCTAAAATTTTGACTCGGAAGTGACATAGATTACATCCACTCACTTTTCTTTGGCCAAATCAGGTCACACGGTGAAACCTAACTTCCAAGGGGAAGCAAAGTGCCAGCCTCACAATGTGCCCAAAGAGTGAAGAACAGGAAATGTCTGTTACAAAGTCCTTTGGATTTCCATACTATATATTATGTAGCAGAGTCTGCCACAGCAAGGAATAAGAAAACCCAACATTTGTGCCACAAAAACTGAATATTTACACTGGGGGGTGGTTGTATAAAGAGATAATGTATGACCTCACATTGGTTCAGTTCAGGACTTGTACACAAATGATTTTGGGGGGCAAAATTACAAAAGTCTCTTTTTTCAAGTTTTGGGCATTTCAGATGTAAAGGATAGTAGATATGTGCTGTGGTCAAATTTCTATTTTTGCTCAGTTTCATATTTATTTTATTATAATTTGATTCTTTTCCATAAAGACAGTGTCTATTTGCAAAATTAAATGTAGAGGGAGTGTGGTCGTGACCTTGAACCCTGGAGGTGGACTTCCAGATGTGCTCCTTATTTCTTGAGTCTAAATAATCTGGGATGGGCCCTGGGCATCAGAGTTCTGCAAAGCTCCCCAGGTGATGCCAAGGAACAGTCCCATTAGAAAACTGCTGCTCCTATGGCATTTCCTGAAACAGGAAATCAGCATTCTCTAGTTGGAAAAAACAGTGTATTTGTTTTTTAGTTCTCTTTCCTCAGCAACAGCACACAAAGCTTCTGTGTCTTTCTCTAAGGGAGGAAGGGAGGGAGTTTTGGAGCATAACTGTGGTTTGTGGACGTACGTGGTGCTGCTCTGGCTTATTGGGAGGTGCTGGTTCAGAGAGTGGCTTTCTGTTCTATTTGCCACCATGGCTCAAGGTTCAGGGTACAAGGACTAGCAACTGCTCTTGGTGGCCTCAGTTCTATCCCTGGTGGGTGGTCATAGAAGCAGCAGCCTCTGGATTATCTGAGCATATTCTGCTGCTCCTGGCCTCTCCCTGGGAGAGCTGTTTTTCACACCTGCCATTTGCAAGTTAGCCTCATACTGCCTAAAATCTATGTTCTATTAATTTTGTACAAAATTACAAATACATGGCCTAAAATCTAGGTCCTATTAATTTTGTGCGAAATTACAAATGCTAACATCCCACCAACTGCCGGAAATAGATTTCTTGATAAAAGCTGAAATGAGAGTAAAATTTGTATGGCAAGAAAGGAAAACAATGATTATAAGCCCCAAATTAATCAGCCTTGCAAAAGGGTGAAACAAGTAAAATCATTTAAATGGCCTACAATGGCTGGGTCAACTTACAGAAATGGAAACTCCTAATACCACCCTTTATTAATATTTAACTGCCATGTTCAGGTAAAGGTGTTGGTAGAAACAAGATATTCCAATATTTATTTACATTCACTCCTGAAACTCCAATAAAAGCACTGTAAAAACTATTTAAAGCAACTAATCTCAAAATAGCAAGAATTGAACAGGGAACAAACAACAGCAACAAAATTCTGGAAGCTGGAAAGCAGATGGGTAAGAAGTCAGAAAGTTAGCAGACCGAAAGACACTCCATCCTAACTTGACAGTGGAAAAGCCACAGTGCAGCTCAATGTACATCACAGACCAGGGGTCAGTAAATCAAGTTTGACTGAAACACAGATATGCCGATTTCTTTCAGTATTGTCTATGGCTGCGTTCATGATACATCAGCAGAGCTGAGCAGCTGTGATTTCATAGTTGAGCAGTTATATGGTCCACAAAGCCTAAGATACTATCTGCCCCTTTCGAGAAGCTTGCTGATCCCCATCATACATTACTCCAGAGGGTCAGGAACTGGCAGTATCAAGTACCTCAGGGAGTTGGTGAGGTGAAGTTACAAAAAAAAAAAAAAAAAAAGATGGTTGGTTAAAAGTATGTTTAAGAAGCAATTAGATTTCCAGTTTCCCAGATCCCGTGCAAAAGGGACATCCAGAGATTAAATACAAAAGGGAAAGGAGGTTCATAAAAATTAAAAATAGCTCAATGAATGGGTCAGAAGATAAGATTAAATGTTCCAAAACCAGGGGAAAAACATAAAGGACCAGTCTAGTAGTTCGGTATCTGAATATAATAAGATATCTAGAAAGTAAAAAGAAAATGGGAGATAGGAAATCATTGATGAAATTATTTTTAAAATATCAGGTACTGAAGAGAATGAATGTTGAGAATGAATTTACCCAGTGAGTACCCAGCAAAATGGATGACCAGAGACCCAAACAAAGGCCTGTAAACATCAAAGAGTGGAACAGAAAAGATCCCTCCAGCTTCCAGAGAGAAAAACCAGGTCAAATCAAGAAATGAAGAATCAGAACAGCTTTGGTCCTCCCAACAGCAGTACCGGCTCCTGAAAGATATACATGGAAGCAATGCCTTCAAAGTTCTAAAGGAAAATGGTGCCATCTGCTTGGCACAGAGAGACAATCAATAAATATTTATTAAGCTGCAGCAAATTACCAACCTTATTCCTGATTTGTACTTTCTTTGTTTCCAAGTCCCCTAGAGGAATATTACATGGACAAAATATGACAAGAATATGAACATCCATGCTCATTCCATCTTGCCTGGCACAGTTGTAGGACTCCACCCAGAGGTGACCAGTGTATAAATAGGTGTACCTCCACCCTGTCCGGTCACCACTATCTTGCTCCCAGATGTTTTCATCACCCTCGTAACTTTACTCTTGCCTGCTTAATCGTATCTTCTCACAGCAACAAGTGAAAACAATTGCATCAAGTCAATCTCCTACTTGGTATTGCCCAATGACTGACCATTGCTTTCATAATAAATTCTGTGCCATGGGCTACGAAGCCCTGCACAACTGGCCCCTTGGCTACTTCTCCAGCCTCACCTCACTCACTAAGTTTCTGATCTCTTCTTCGCAGAACGTGTTATGATCCTTCTTGCCGTGGGGCTACTGCACATGGCATTTTTCTTTAAACCTGGAACTCTTGTACTCCACTTTCACACAGTTGCCTCCTTTGTATCTTTCAAGTCCTAGCTTGAATATGACATCCTCAGAGAGGCAACTCTTGAACACTTGGTCTAAAGGAGCTTCCTACTTCAATTATTCTCACTTGTATTATGGTTTTCTCTTCCTTCCTAACACTTAGACCACAGTGTAGCTATTTATTTTATTGTGTCTCTCCACACAAGTGTAGACTCTGTGAGGGCAGAGATAATGCCTGCTTTGTACATCATTGTTTCCATAGTGTTGACCATGCTATGTGCTTAATAACACTTGTGTGAAAAAAGCAAATAAGGAAGGAAGGGTAAGAGACATGGAGAAAGCTGACTTCTCAGCTCACCATCAGTAATTTCATGTGCCATACTCAAGTCACTGTAATGATTTGAGATTCCAGTATGGAATTCTGCCCAGATTTCTAGTTTTGTGACACAGGAATTCACCTGAAATTCTAGTTTCATCCACAGTACCTAGGTATTCTAGCATCACTTTCTGCTCAATTATCAAGATTCTCCAGCTGGTCCTTCACTTTTGGCAGAAGGAAAGGTCCCAGATCGCAAAATCTAACCATTCGCTTTTAGCGTACTTATCAAAGGATGATGATTGCTGGCTTAGATTTTCCTATTAAAAAGTTGATCCGTTTACATGAAATGTTCAGAATCCATAAATCTGAAGAGAAAGTATATTTTACTGGCTGCTGAAGTTTGATACTCAGTTGCAGGAGCTGGGAGGAGGGGGAAAGAGGAAGGGACTGCTCAGCGAATATGGGGATTCCTTTGGGGGTGGTGAAAACATTCTGAACTAGCTCAATCTGATGGAATATACTAAATGTCCCTGAGTTGTGCACTTTAAAATGGTTAAATTGGTGAATGAAAATGTCATTATTTACAAATTTTGCCACAATAAAAAAATGGATCCTATGTGATTTCTTTTTACTTATTCTAAAAATAAGAGACCAGGATTATTGAAGACAACCTAATCCTTAATACCCCTTTGTTAGACACAAAAATCTGGTCCTAAATGGATAACAAATCTCACTATGTTTGGGAGGAGCTTCCATTTTCTCATTTACAGTAGATTTTATGAGGTAGAAGGTTACTATTTTACCTTAATTCTACTATAGCCAGAATTCTACTTTGCTTCTTTTGTGCCTTAATTTGTAGTTAATGCTTTTTAAATTAAATATTACTCAGAAAACTAAGATCATGGCATCCAGTCCCATCACTTCATGGCAAATAGACGGGGAAACAATGGAAACAGTGACAGACTTTATTTTGGGGGGCTCCAAAATCACTGCAGTTGGTGACTGCAGCCATGAAATTAAAAGACGCTTGCTCCTTGGAAGAAAAGTTATGACTAATCTAGACAGCATATTAAAAAGCAGAAACATTACTTTGTCAACAAAGGTCCATCTAGTCAAAGCTATGGTTTTTCCAGTAGTCATGTATGGATGTGAGAGTTGGACTATACAGAAAGCTGAGCACTGAAGAACTGATGCTTTTGAACTGTGGTGTTGGAGAAGACTGTTGAGAGTCCCTTGGACTGCAAGGAGATCCGACCAGTCCATCCTGAAGGAAATCAGTCCTGAATATTCACTGGAAGGGCAGATGCTGAAGCTGAAACTCCAAAACTTTGGCCATCTGATGTGAAGAACTGACCCATTGGAAAAGACCCTGATGCTGGAAAAGATTGAAGGCAGGAGAAGGGGACAACAGAGAATGAGATGGTTGGATGGCATCACCGACTCGATGGACATGAGTTTGAGTAAGCTCCTGGAGTTGGTGATGGACAGGGAGGCCTGGCGTGCTATAGTCCATGGGGTCTCAATGAGTCTGACACAACTGAGAGACTGAACTGAACTGATTATTTAGGTAATGATATATTTTAAAATGCATCTTGCAACTACAAATCAACATAATCATCCAGAAAATTTCCACAGGGTAAGAGTTTGAAGCAAAGTTACTATTAAAATGCAAAATGTAGCATAAATTTCTGCTACAACACAACTTTTCAAAGATACATTTACACTGGGAAGAATCAGTAGTAGCTTTTCCCTTGCTATTTTATATGCATCAAAACTAGAAGCCAATTTGCAATAACGTTTAGCCTTTGTTCACTTCCAAAGGTTTAGCATTCATATGCATCTGGGTGGTGTCTTTTCCTCATTTCTTCACCACACATGTCCTTCCTGGAAGCCTCTGGTCACAACTGACTATTGGGGATTGATATTTAACAGGGCTCCTGTTGGCCTCACATGCATGGCCTTAGGAAGGAAGAAGACCTGAAGTTCTCAGCACAGGAGAGAAGCCTTCTCAACCTACAGAGCGATAAAGATATCCCTCCAGAATAAGTGCTAAAAATAACTGCCATGCCTTCAATCTCCCTTGCCTAAATCCTCTAAACTAGGGGATAAATCTAGAAGCTTGCTTGAAGTTGACTGGATTTCTTCAAACTTTGAACACTAGATTTTTTCCAACAAAGGTACTGCTCCCTTTAAGATTCTGAATACTTGAGGCTGAAATGTTTCTTAAGCAAATGAAACACCATCCATGCTTCTCATTTTGGAATAAGCCTTCATATATGTAAGCTGTTTTTCCTTCTCGGGAAGGGATGATGTGTAAGAATTACCTATGGATCTGAAGTGGCATATGGCTAACTGTAGGGAAGGACGGGCAGAATGTTTCTATATTTCATCAAGTGTTCGGGGCTGTGGGGAATGTGGTTACTAGCAAATACCAGAATGGCCTACAGGTAAACATATGGCACTGCACATAATAATCATCTCCTAAAACCTTCTGAATGTACTGTAAAAAAAATTCAACACTACTTTATTGCACTGCTGGAAATTCAGTGTCACAAAGGGCCAAAGTTTACTGGCAAACTTGTATATGTGGATGAACCTGACCTTCAGCATTCACAAGAAAAGACCAATCACATTGCAAGTAATTTGTCTGTCCTAGGTTGGGGATACAGAAGTGGAAGAGATAGTCATGGTTCATAACTTCAAAGAGTTTATAAGCTTGCAGATATGTAAATAATTACAAACAAATAATTGTTTTAGAAAAGACAAAGTCTTCCTTCATCAAGTTACAGTCTCAAAATACTGCATACTACCCAATTATGTTTATCAAGAACACATTACTTTCTCATGTGGGAACAGAACACACTTCCTCAAATGCTCTCTTTACATTTATAATGAAAGTCAGTCTCCCTCATGAGTTAAGTAAACCACTCTTACCATGGAGACTTTCCTGGGGGTGAGGAGCGGGTAGAGCTATAGTTCAGAAACCACTGTTTCAAGCAGCCAGAGAGATGCTCTTCATTTCTCAACAAATTATGTACTGGTATTGCGCTTGGAGATGCTGAATGTCAAGATGTTCCTTCCAGCTTCAAACTTGCTGTTTCTGTTTTAGATCAACTGCCATGCAGGTTGGCAGAACCACACTTAAGTGTGAACTCAAGCACACTTTCCTATTTTAAAAGTTAGGTATACTCAAATAAGGCAAGCAAACAGACAAAATCCTTGCGATTTCAAGTTTGAGTACCCAATGCTGACTGAGTGACCCAGTCAGCATGCAGGGTTCTTTTCATCTTACCAGCACAGCAGACTAAATCCACACCTCTTGGTTGAAATTCTTTGAAATTAAGACTATCAGACAGCAGACTGGTTGCCTGGCATTGTCAAACCATCTTGATAAGCTCATCCCCCTTTAAGTATGACTGGCAATGGGCCAGGAGAGCTGGGTATATGCCATGAATAAGCCAGGACTACTTAACTGAAATAAAAATTCCACACCTTAAGCTTTCTACTGAAGAGTTTAATTTAAAAAGAAAATTAGCACAGAGGCAAACATAAACAAAAGGGCAAGGTTATTGCATGCTTAGCACCAGACTGATCAACTGAATCATAATTAGAAGTTCTGCCACTGAAATAAAGTAATTTGATGCTACATTTATTCTAGCATTATATTGATCATCCCTAAAGAAACAAAACTAACTTCAATAATGTCACCAAATATTTTGGAAACTCAGTTTCAGTCCTACAAATGCACACAATTATTCTCCCCAATTGAGAATAGGTGGGTACAACTGGTTTCTGAAGTAGAATTGATGGTGGAGGTACTGAGAAACAGTAAGGGTTTTGATTCTCTGGAATTTCTGGGCAGTGATTTGGGTGTAGGAAGAATTGAAAATCATTTTGCAGCAATAAAATATAATGTTTGATTTTCTGCTGACTTTTTCCTGGTTTACTGCAACTCCACACATCTGGAAAACTTTCAATGATCCAAATGAAAGATATTTCCAACGAATCATTTGAGGTTGCTGAGATTAGCTCATAGCTTAAATACAAAAAAGGAGAACAGCTAATGGAAGAGAGAGGACTGCTATGAAAGGCAGTAAGCCCATCTTCATGAGGAGCATTGCAAGGGGATGGTTAGTACAAAACAATAAATACTGCTGACAAGCCATCTTCCAAGAGGAAGAAACAATTCTTTTTTATGATCCATGAATAATGAGGCCAATCTGAAACTGGCAGTCTTTTCCACAATTGGGGCAGATGTCTCCATGTTAGAATCTAGGACTTACACTGGCAGCGTTTATCTTTCTCGTTTGTGGAAACATGTACCTGAATTTGGAGTGTCTAAGCCCTCAACCCCTGTGCTGGCATTTGGGGATTTGGTCTTATGAATAATACATAGATATTCACTGAGCAGCTGCTATATGCCAGAAACTATACGGTGGCAGTGGAAAGCAATGCCCCTGCACTCAGCAGAGAGAGACAAATTATAAAGAGGAAACCAATCATTCATTGTATACATCAAGAAGAAACTTAGAATAATGGGGATGATATTTTAGCAAGGGTAGTCAGGAAAGGTAACTCTGGTGCTACAGGCAGAATTTAAGCAGGCATGTGAATGGAATCAGGGGCTAGTCCTGCCAAAGATGTGAGTTTCAGGGAGAGGAGGATATGGGCAAAGAGTAGGCTGGACGAAGGTACCAAGGAAAATGCATGTCAAGTTCAAGGCATTTTTGAACGTTTCTTGTATTATTCTCTGGTCCTCAAGAGACCTCCATTTGCTCAGAGAGGAGAACAGTACTTGCTTTGGGTATGGGGCCTGGTGCACTGGGAAGACCCAGAGGAATCGGGTGGAGAGGGAGGTGGGAGGGGGGATCGGGATGGGGAATATGTGTAAATCTATGGCTGATTCATATCAATGTATGACAAAAAAATAAATAAATAAAAATTAAAAAAAAAACTTTATTGAAGTACGACTGATTGATAATGTTGCTGATAAACTTTTTTGTATGCTGCCTGAATCACTAATATAACTGGCAGTATTTAATTCATAAAATTAAAGCAATCATGATATCTGAAAGTAGAAAATTTATGACTTCGAGGATTCCTATCACAGGAAAGAGAAAAAGGTAAAGCTTAGAAAAAGTTAAACAATAGAAATAATGTGATTGTGAATATAGAATTACTCAGTAAAGATGGAAATGTATATATTGATTTAAAAGCTTTTTAATTTCATAAAGTTTTTCAGTGAATACTTCCATCTTTCTTAACTCATGCCTATAGTAGTTTTACCTGCTAGATTAGAATTCATTTTTAAAAGAGGACCTAAACGTCATTAATATCCCCTTATAACAAGTCTCCCACCTAATGGCAAGGGGCAAACAGTGTTTTCCCTGGGCTCAAGATGGTGATGTACAGAGCCATCTTGAAATTAACAACATGATTTAATTAATAACACTACTTCATGCTGATTATCATACTCTTAACAGGACAAGATCCATGGGGTCGAGAAGAGTCAGACACAACTGAGCACACATGCACACACACACACACATACACACACACACACCAGAACAAGAAGCTTTTCTCTTTTTTCTAATGTAATACTTAATATTTCTGGCCAATTTCATTACAATGTCCTTGCTATGATCAAATCTTTTTAAAGTGACTTGGGAATTCTGAAACACAGGTGACTGTTTGCATGTGTGCATTCATGTAGTCATAAACCTATTAATCAAATATTCACTGAATACTTTTTTTTTCATTTATTAGTTGGAGGCTAACTGAATACTTACCCTGTGCCTCTTCTTCTTCCATTTGTTCTGCTTAAGGAAAATGACAAAAGTGCACGTTTTTTAAAAAAAGCCTTGAGACAGATTAAATATAAGGAAACCAGATCTGAAAGAGACATATGCACCCCAATGTTCATCGCAGCACTGTTTATAATAGCCAGGACATGGAAGCAACCTAGATGCCCATCAGCAGACGAATGGATAAGGAAGCTGTGGTACATATACACCATGGAATATTACTCAGCCATTAAAAAGAATTCATTTGAACCAGTCCTAATGAGATGGATGAAGCTGGAGCCCATTATACAGAGTGAAGTAAGCCAGAAAGATAAAGAACATTACAGCATACTAACACATATATATGGAATTTAGAAAGATGGTAACGATAACCCTATATGCCAAACAGAAAAAGAGACACAGAAATACAGAACAGACTTTTGAACTCTGTGGGAGAAGGTGAGGGTGGGATGTTTCAAAAGAACAGCATGTATACTATCTATGGTGAGACAGATCACCAGCCCAGGTGGGATGCATGAGACAAGTGCTCGGGCCTGGTGCACTGGGAAGACCCAGAGGAATCGGGTGGAGAGGGAGGTGGGAGGGGGGATAGGGATTGGGAATACATGTAAATCCATGGCTGATTCATATCAATGTATGACAAAACCCACTGGAAAAAAAAAATAAAAATAAAAAATAAAAAAAATAAAAAATAAAAAAAAGCCTTGAGACAGATTAAATATGGCTACCAATTCTTGGTCTTCTCTCATCAAGAAATGAAGGTTATTTCTCCATTTCTCATTTTCCATTGAATCTGGTTTACTGTCACTGCTTTAACTAAGAATGCAGCAGAAGTCAAGCCATTCTAATTTCAGACTTGCCTTTTAAGAGTACTCACAGTTTCTGTTTTCTCTCTCTTAGAACTCTCACATTTAGGACCCCCCAAGTCACCATGCAAGAAGTCCCATTCTCTTTCTGGGGAGAAGACATAGAGAAGACAAGTGGAGGGGAGAGGTACTGAGACAACGTGGGGAGGGAGAGAAGCCTGGCCACCCCAGAGTCCCAGGTGAGCCTCCAGATGACTCTAGACCCAGCATTATCTGACCACACCTGTGAGAAACCCCAAGAAAGGCCAGCAGAAGAGTTGCACAGCTGAGCCCAGTCAACCAACGGAACTATGAGAGACAATAAAAGGACTGTTATTTTAAGCCCCTATATTTTGGGATGGTTGGTTATACAGTAATAAATAATGAAATAACCCTCAATGGAATCCGGGGGCTCACCAATGAGACACTCCCGCACAGACACCACACTCAGAGTATTTCTGAGGTCAGTATTGCAGAGGAGCCAATGTGTGGTCAGAGGGTTACAAACTTTCTGCCTTTTACAGAAGAGACTCACTGGAAAGGATGACTTCCCCTTCCTCTAGTAATGAACTGGCTATTCTGGAGCTACATAAAGGCAGCCCGTTAGACATCCCCTAAGAGGGTGGTGGGTTAAGTCACTGTTTGGAAGAGACTACGGGACATGAGAGCCGAGGCACAGCGAGTGTCTCTAGAGGCAGATGCACAGCTCCAGCTCCACTGTACCTCGGGCTCACCCACAGATCTTCATCACCCCCTCTCCCAAGCACAAGCAGACTTACAGTAACTGTCTGATACCTTTCCGAGCCATGAGCGTTGCCTTTTCTTTTTTTATTGATGTACAGTTGATTTACAATATTGTGTTAGTAGAGTTCCATCTTGAAGATTATCAATAATGCCTCCTGTGCCCATTCCCTGCTCCCAGGATGATGTCCAAACTCCTCAGGAAGACACAGAACAGAGTCTGTACATCTTCATGTATTAGTTTCCTGCGGTTGTCATAATAAATTACCTATATATAAACTTCATGGCCTAAAAACAATAGAAATTTAGTCTCTCACAGTTTTGGAAGCCAGAAGTCTGAAATCAAGGTGTGCGCTCTTCAAAGGTGCAAGGATTCTTAGAATCCTTGCTTCTTCTAGCTTCTGGTGGCTGCAGTCATCCCTTAGCTTGTGGTTGTATCACTCCAATCTCTGCCTCTATCCTCACATGGCCTTCTCTGTGTATGTGAGTTCTTCTCTTCTTATGGGGACATATCACTGGAGTATAGGTGCTTACACAGTGGGAGACAAAATGCACACCAATATTTCCTTTTCCTGGGCATTCTGGAAAACTGTTTCTAAGCCTCCCCTGCATTTAAGTTTGGATCATGAGATTAATTCTCATCAAAGAAATGAAAATAGAATGGTATATTCCATTTCTAGGCTTTTCCACTAAAATTTCCCAAGAAATCAGTCGCTTTCTCTTCTTTCCATCTGTGTGTCTGTAGCCTTGTGTAAATTTCATTAACTCTTGGAGTTTTACTTTGTCTGTTTGTCAAATAACACTAATAACTGTGTCCCAGGGTTGCTGTGAGAAGTAAAGGAGAGAAAAATCCAAGCACAGGGTAGGTTTTCATTAAATGTTATTTTGTTTTCTTCCTACATCCTTCTTAGGAACTGAAGAAATTCATCCTGAGGGGAAATTAAAGCTTAGCATGTATCAGTGTTATCAAAAGAGACATTTTCTTTTGCTGCCTAAATCATTATTTTAAATCAAAACTCATCTTAACAGGACTAATTACTGTACAGAGATATTCTGACTAATTGTATGGGGACTGTAGAGTGGAGATGGGGAAGGAAGAATGGAGGCTGTTGGAGCCAGCCTGCAGGCCAGAAGACAGGTTCACTGCATTTGGTTAACAGGGCCACTGTGTAGCTGACTGGAGTTTCCTTGTCATAACAAAGCTGGCATTTAAATAAAGATGTTAGTGTTAATCATCAATTTTGATTAAAACCTGCAGTTATTGCAGAAGCTGAAAACATACTTGGCTTTTTTTCCCTCCCTTATTTTTCCCCTGGTCTTAGCAATGTAGAATCTCAATGGTCCGGAAGGAAATTTTTCTATTTTTATTAGAAACAAAATGAGCAGGGCGTGGAAATTATATAAGGAATTTAGACGGTGGAAGGGAGGAGAGTTTGGTGTGTTTGTGTAACGCTTCATAAAAGGATGCCAGCTGTGTTGTTTTTAATTCAGGAATTATAGCGCTAAAAAGAGGTTTACTCACCAATAAATATCCATTTCCTTATTCTTCATGGCCATATTGTCCTCCAGTAATTCAGTACTAATTCCAGACCAGTTTAATATTAATAGCTACCCAGCAGATAACACAGTGCTGTCACAGATGCTGAGCTCCGGACCATGCATAAACTGACACTCTGAAGAGGAGCAAGGAGGAGGAGCAGAGGGCTTTTTCTAAAGATGTTCTACACTGTTTAGCTTTAAAACCTAGAGAATGGGATATTATGAGGCAGCTTCAATCAACAGTCTTGAAGTGGAAGCATAAACTGGTTTTTGTAGCGGAATTCTGATTTGGGCAGCGTTTTCTTCAGTCACTTATCCTCAAACTCAACTCAAGTAGGCAAGAACTGTCACTGGACCCCGCCAATGGTAACTGCCAAGCATGATTACTTGGTTCCCACTGTTGGCCCTGAGTTCCTAAGAGTTTTCTGAAACATCCTAGCCAGACCAATCACACCTCTGCAGCACCTATGTCACCTAGCTCCCCGACCCCTGTGGACAGCCTCCCACGCTCCATGGGCCCTGTCCTCCCCACCACGCAATCCTGTTTGATGAACTCTTATGTATTCACCAGTGATTCATAGCAGACATTTGCGTAGTTCCTATTATTTGCCCGTTAGGTTTTTACATATAACCACAGCATCTACGTAGAGCAGCGGTTCCCAACTGGGGAACAAGTTTGCCTCTCAGGGGACAAGAGTAAGAAGATGTATAGAGTAAGGGGAATTCTGAGGAGAAGGGCAGTCCATGTTTGGTCCAGAGCCTCAACAATGTCAGGATTCGGTGTCAGCTTCTATGATCTATTCACACTTGCCCCACTGTGACAATAAGGGCGGCCACAGCTCTATTATATTTCCATGGAACTATGTCTCAAAGCAGGAAGGAGAGAGAAGCCTTCCATTTCCATATGCTCCTCTGTCAAGGAAGAAAGTTTCTGTCTAGTCCCAGGCCCAATAGTTTCCTGAGATCACTTTGGCCAGAACTGAATCACATGTCTATGTCTAAGCCTTAGTGGCAAGGGAGGCAGGGAACACAGGTTCTGGCATTTTAGTGGGTGGGGGTGTCTGCTGGCAAGGACAAGGCCTTGGGAGGTTCCACAAGAAGGCATAGAATAGTGTAGACACTGACTGGCTCTGTCCTCAGAAAACTCACAGCCTATGGCAGGAAGAATCAGAATAGCACAAGGCCGCTGCTGCCATCTAGAGCTAGAAGGCAAAACAAAACAGGAGCTGTCAGCACTGGCTGGAGAGGTCAAGGAAGGCTTCACATGAGATACATGCCTGATCTTTGTCCTGAAATCCCTGTTTTAGAAAGAGCATCTTCACCCAAGTCAGAAGCCCAGGGAGTTGTCTTTGAATCCCCTCTTTCCACCTCCCCACGTGTGACTCACCCCCACTACGTGTCTACACTCCTCTCTCTCCCACCTCCATACTCTCTCAGTCTTAATTCAAGATCACAGACTTAGTTCAAGATCTTATCCCCACTGTTCCTCCTGATTGCTGGGCCCCTCCACTTTAATCCATCTTCCACACTACCTCCATAGTTATTGTTCCAAATCTTAGATAGGGTCATGTCAAAACTGCTTGCTGACTCTTTACTTTTTAAATAAAATATAATCTGGCCTCCTTTGTGTGCCAGGTAGGGCATTGCAGTCTTTCCTCACCTGCCTTCCTAGCCTCACCTTCTGCCTTTACACTTTTGCACAGAAAAATGGGGCGATTTTGCTATTACCCAGATATGCCACATAATTTCATGCCTCCGTGCGTTTGCACAGGCTGCTTGTCTTTCCTTTCCATCCACTTCCCTTATTTGTTAAAATTCGTCATTTTAGGTCCAACTTAAATGTCACCATATCCATGAAGCTTCCTCAGTCTCTCTGTGGCAGAATTAATGTGCTGCCTCTTCTGAGTGTTCAGATTGTTCAGAATGTTCTGTTGAACCTCTACTGTATTGAGGAATTTCCTCACTGTATCTAATATACACTTTCAATGGACCAGGTACTTATAAAAGTTTTTTATACGAAACTCATTTAATCCTCACAGCAGCCCTCTCTATAATTATCACCCATTTAACAATGGGGGAAGCTGAGGCACAGCGATCTCAAGAACTCTTCTTGGTTTCAAATGCAGTCAATGAGTCCAGAGGTGAGTTCATCATTTCTATACCAGCACTGTGCGATGGAACTTTCTATGGTGATGGACAAATTGCATATCTCCACTGTCCAATACGGTAACCATTAACCACACAGAGTATTGAGCACTTGTAATGTGACCAGGGTGACTAAGGAACTGGATTTTAAGTTAATTAATTTAAACAGCAATATGTGACTAGAGGCCACCATACTGGACAACATGGCTCTGTACCATATTCGTCTCCGTATAAGGGCAGAGACTACAGCTAGTTCATGTGCCCCAGCTTCAAGGGGCCCAGCTTCAAGGCTTGTTTGATTGAAATAGACTTATTTTCTTTTCTGCCATAAAAATATAGTGCAGCCTTTCTACCCCTACAAATGAGGGACAAGACTGTTTTGCTGAGTTCCATTCTGCAGCATATGCTACGTACTTCCTATTATTAGAAAATTTGGTTAACCACTCTAATTGAAAATGTTTCTCAAAAATGCTGTTTTATTACATTTTGATACCATGAGCTCACAAAGCAACCACATGCAGCTTAGAAGAGAATCCGACCTCTGTGTTCAGAAATACAATTCCACTTATTGACAATTCTTCTTTATATTTACAGGTCAACATCTAATTACATTTTTAAGGTCAGCACACAGCACCAAGGAATAGGAAATAAAAGTCAACTGCAGTAAACACAAGCACATCCTGAAAGCTATTTGTTTTGCATTGCTAGAAGGCTCTCTACTTTGTGTGTGTGTGTGTGTGTGTGTATACATATACATACATATCACCATATCCCATGAAGATTTATGCTTAACTTTGGCAGATATCCATATCAATAAATAACATTAAATTAAATTTCTGAACACTATTCACAAATCAGTGTGAAAATATCTAAGTGACAAAGGCAGCATATGTTTTGTCTTCACCATGTTATTTAATGTATACATAAAAAAAGGTTAATTTTTCTCCCCCATTCAGCACAATGCACAGAGAATAATAATATCCATAGAAATAACTTTCCCATATGGTTAGCTACAGTTTAAAGAACAGGCAGGGTTGTTTGCATGTTTTGAGTTTTGTTTTCTTTATCAGGGAGAGAAGAGAGATGGCAAGAACGTGACTGTTAAAAATTGTAAAGAATTTTCCAATAATCAAACGATTGTGGCTTTAAAGCTGTATATAACATAAGCCTGCAACAGGATACTAAATGGTTTTGTTGAATCAGGGCTTACAAAGTGGTGGCCCTGGGATGTATTTTATTTCACCCACACAATGTTTTTTTAAGAAATGTATTATCTGAATGCTTTCAGATAGGACCTGAATGCTCAAATGTTTCATTGTTCCCACCATTCTTTTTTGCTTTATATCTGTTCAGTACTCCCATCTAGTTTGCCTGTTTGGCCCTCTGGAGGCATTTACGTTTGAAACACCTGGCTAGGCGGTATTCCACTAATTCAGAGCACCCCAACACTTTCCCCCGCAGTCCTATTCTTCCCTAGTTATTATTCAAATGACATCATAATTGAAGGACACCGTGTAATGTGCTGCGCAGATGCAACACACCATCAGTTCACCAAGTTAGATTTATTGATCTTTTAAACAAAAAGGACAAATTCACTTCCTGCATTTATGAACCTTCTCTAAATCTGGAGGAATTGATTCATCCAGGAAATATTTACAGAATACAGAATTGTAGACCCATGTTCTTCAAGTCACAGAATCCTAGCAGAACTAGAATTCTGGGATGTATTGGCAGGTTATACTACCTACAGTAGTTAAAATGATTATAATTATCAAATCTACTAATCCCTCCCATTTTCCTTCCTCCACATCTGTTTTCTCCAGTGTTTGCTGCGAATCCCAGTGAAACAGGATACTTGAACTCAGGTCTCACCACCCCTCTGCTCACTCACTCAATCTACCATCTTCAGCTGCTGTCTTTCTCCTATTTCACAGCTTTGGGGAAGTTCTTGATCTTTCTTCTACAGGAGGTGCTGAAACACAATCAGTTTGAAACATGCAAATACTGAGTTTTTCCTTATTTGCCAAAGGAAAAATGACATCAAAATGCCAAAGGAAAAATGACATCAAAATGTTTAATTCCAGAAAGCAACAATCTATTCAAATATTTACTGAACCATGAACCATCCAATATCAACTAGTTTTCCTCTAAGACTCAGGTAACTCAAAGAGATCTTGAAGGTCAAGTTCAGTATTGGTCAGGGTTCTCCAGAGAAACACAACCAACAGGATATGCAGAGATAATAGAAAATTTACTATAGGAATTGTTTCATGAGGTTATGCAGGCCAAGAATTCACCCTTCTTCTGCCTTTTGTTCTATTCGGGCCCTTGATAGATTGGATGTTGCCCACTCACAGTGGTGAGGGCACACTTTCTTTACCCAGTCTACTGATTCAAAGGCTAATCTCTTCCAGAAACACCCTCACAGGCACAATCTGAAATAATGTTTTATCAGCTATCCCTTAGCCAGTCAAACTGACACATAAAATTAACCATCCCAGTCCCATGCCTTATGAAGGAGCAAGGACAGTTAGTGATCATGTAGTTACTCCCTACTGAAACTGAGATCAGAAACATCTAGACCAGAGATTCACAACCCTCAAACCCATCAAAATGATCATGACCTAGAGGGGCAGGACTTTACTTTAACATACTGATGCCTGGGCTCCACTTCAGAGAATCTGAGGTGAGGCACCAAATATTGGCACTTTGTAATTGAGGTGACTCAATGTGCAGCCAGCATGGAGAACCTCAGGTCCAGACTAGCACTCCTCCAAGTATTGGCTTCAGACAGTCAGCATCACAGTGGGAGGGGATGCCCAAGAAAATCGGAATTTCTGCCTCCACTTTCAAAAGGGCAACAGAATTAGGATATCTGGGGCCAGGGCTCGGGAATTTGCATATGCCCAGCTCTCTCTGAAATATGTAGGCCTAGTAAAACTATAAAGCACAGGCTAGACAAAAGTATAGAACTACAAGGACCACTGGCATTAGAGGCAGATATGGGTATTAATCTCAACTTGCCCACTTAAAAAGCTACAGGCCCCCTTTACAGGTGAGTTTCTTAATCTCTTAAGCATTAGTTTCTTTATCTCTAAAATGGGATAAAGGTAATGGCCTCAGAAAAAGGAAATAATATGTTATAAAGCCACAGCATCACAGAGTTGGTGATCCATAAATTCCCTTCCTCATTTTGCCATTGTCTAGAAGAAGCCTCTTATGTGTAATCTCATTTATTCTGCCATAAATATCAGAAAACAAGCAACTTGGAGTCAAGTCCTACAACCGTGATTGAGCAACAAAGTACTTCCACATCTAGAAATATTGCAAGGATTGATGGAGTATTTTTTAAATGTCTGTTTGACCAAAAGAAGTCTGCAGGCAGGGTCCCAAATCTTGTTTTGTCATCATGTATACATAGAACTTTTTTACTCCATAGATCAAGATAAGTTCACTAGCTTGTCAGGCCAGTGGACTCAACTGTCAAGTGGCATTTTTGCCCTTGGAGGAATCTGAGCCTTTGTATTTTGTGTGTGTGTTATTATCCCAACAAGTCATTTGCTATCTAACCTACCAGAGCAGTAGTAAACTAAAGCTGTCTGTTCACTGTGTCAATCATTTAGACGTAAGGCAGGAGGAAAACATCTTTCTGGTAAATGTTCTTTTTGATCTCGAGAAGAGAAAACAATTTGTCCTGTGTTAACCATGAGTTTTCATTTCCAAGGGTAACCTTCTAAGGCTGCTTGATTGCATGCTCAGTCATGTCCGACTCTTTGTGACCCCACGGACTGTAGCCCGCCAGGCTCCTCTGTCCATGAAGTTTTCCAGGCAAGAATACTGGAGTGGGCTGCCATTTCCTATTCCAGGGGATCTTCCCAACTCAGGGATCAAACTCATGTCTCCTGCATTGCAGGAAGATTCTTTACCTCCTGAGCCATCTAAGGCTGAGATAAATATAAAGATGTGAGGCCAACATGGTTACACTAAAACTTTCAAACTAAGAGGCAAAAAATAAAACAAGAGGCTGGGAGTGGTTTAGAGAAACTTACTTTCCCCCAACTGTCAGTTTCTACTGAGAAGACCAAGGGCCATGATTTTTCTTTCCTTAGTGGTTTCTGAGGAGAAGCCCACCTCTGTAACTGACATAGCCTGGGAAAGCCTTCCCGTCTTCTCTGCACTGTTCACCTTCTTCATGCTCAAAGCACTCATTTGTGAATCACCTGCACTGAAGTCTCCAACTCTCTCTCCTGCTATTATCATCACAGTAGCTCTCAGTCCCCATGTATCCCCGAAATGGCTGCCAGCTACAGTCCATCCCGGCTGTCGACCCTGTGCTCCACACTCTTGCTAACCTGGTCTCTGTACCCTACCCACTGAGTCTCTAGGAGAAGCCTCCCTGATGCCAGTACCTATCAGGTCCCACCAAAAGTGTGCCAAAGAGTCTCTCTTTGGCTGCTCTCTAAAGTGTCAGCACGGAGTTAGGGTCCATTCAGAAGGATGGAGAAGCCCTTTGCCCCAACATTGTGTCACAGTTTGGCGTCCTGCACTACAAAGCTTCTGTAATTACTCCAGGGTCTCCTAGAGTACTTGAATGATTCTGTTAACCTTGGCCTCTATACTGCTTTCACTGTAGGGGGTTTAAAACCAGCTCAAAGTAGAGTATATGGATGATTTGCCTGAAGAATATGACAAAAGCTGAATCAATAAGGAAGGTTTCTTACTGTGGAATAGAATTATTAATCATGTGAAAGTAGATATAATTTATTACCTCAATAAAAGAAGGTAGGGAGTTCTTAGCTTGTTGCCTTAGATTTTGTTCAACAAAATCACCAAGGTCCCAGGATCATTTCTATCTTTCCACTTTGTCACTGTCAGCATTTTTGCCTTAGTTTGTAACCTTGTGGTTACAAGATGGATGCTACGAATCCAGGTGTTACATCTTATAACCACATTCAAGGCAGGAAGAAGGGGGAAAGTGCAGTGTAGAGGAAGTGTCTTTCCAAGCTCCCTCTTTTGCCAGGCAGTAAAATCTCTCCTGGATATCCCTTAGTAGTCTTACTCATATGTCTCACTGGTCAAAAGTCACATGGCCACCTAGTTAATAAGAGGGGCTGAGAAAGGGAGTATTTGTCCAAAGGAAAGGGAATTACCATGCATTTATTTAGACCACCAGTTTAGACCACTTTCTGAGACTCATCTTGCATGGTACATATTTTGCCATCTAAGTAAAATTGAGTTCTTGGTGGCAAGGGAAAGGGGGCACTACTATTTTGGATAGATTAGCTTAGCGTGCCACAGAAAGTAGGAGAAGAAAACACAGTCTTGTTACTTGAGGAGCTACTTCCATTATCACCAAAAATAGACTTACTCTGTACATGTCAATAATACTGTGTATCTTTAAACCTAATCATAATATAAAAGCTCAGAGGCTGTGAGGACAAGGTCAAGACTTCAGAGTCCTAACATTAAACGGAGAACAGCGATCAAAGGATCAATAACAATTCTGTCTTAGTATGGTCACTGTTGATATTCCTAAAAAGTGCTGATGAGAATTGACCTCCCATGAGTGTTGGAGGTCAAGGCTGATGCAGAGTCAATTCCAACTTGCTTCCTGAGAAGGGTAAAAGTGAGGACCAAGACAGGAAGCTCAATATTGGTTTCAGCTAATTGTGTGAAACCACTTGACTTGATGTTGGCAGGGCAAAATCGAACGCTAAATTTAAAACCCAAATTCAACTCTTGCCTTCCTTACAGCCAATATTTTAAGACTGTTCCTTATCCTTCATCTGAAAAGGTCAAGGATCAACAGGATTTGATAAAAGAGACATACACCCTCCTTAGCCTCAAGCTTAGTGGCAAAGTCTCTTCTTAATGATGTGAGTTAAGTGAATAAGACAGCATTTTATGAAGTCTACCTTTCATGATGAAGAGTCCTGTCTGGTTTTCATCGAAATAGATATTGTAATAAGCAAAAAATGACAATGGTTTAAACCAGATGATAACGATTTATACCTATTCATTTGAAAGAGAAAGACAGAGAGGATAAGTGTGACCACTTCAAGATAAATGACACCATTTCTGCAATAGCCTAATGTTTCACTTAATGGACGTCTGGGTCAAGGAATTTAGACTATATATATAAATGTGGTTTTAATTTGCTCTTCAACCAAAGTTTCATTTAACTTTTCAATAAACGTGCTATATTAGAATCAATATTAAAATAGAAAATATACTGTTTAGAAAACAAAGGCAATATATTCCATTTTGGGGTTGATGTCTGTGCTCAGAACTGACATATAAAACACATACCACTCATCTCTGCAGCTTTTTTCATTTACTAGAGAAATTTGGAAGATATCCAGTGGTACATTAGACTAGTAATCACACTCAAAGACTATAAACAAAATGAAAAATGGCAACTATCTCCTGCACAATGCCTTCCAAATCCTGCCTTCCTCAGTTTCCTTCCTATAGGCCTCCAAGAGTGCCCTGCTTATAAACTACATTCTTCCAGTTATTCAGGCCCCAAACCTCAGAGTTATCCTAGACCCACACATGATATTTATCCTATCAGCAAATCCTGTTAGCTCCATATTAAAATCATGTCCAGAATCCACCCATCTTCCATAAGCTCCACAACCAGGCCAATGGCTCCAGCCTCCCTATTCACTCCCCTGGATTCTTGCAATAACCTCCAATCTCCTGACCCTTACCTTTACCCTTTTGTCACCCACTCATTTTCCTTCAGGGAATTCTGCCTCATAGTGGATGTGAGAGAGAAGTAAGAGGCCATTACCATTTCCATTTCAATTCCATTTAACAAGATGATCTCCCATGCCAAGTATGGGTGGACACAAAGTAAATTCCTACCAATTCTATTTTTCTGGGGTGAGAGTTAAATAACAAATCTCACTGAAAGGAAATTTAATAAGTTGTTAAGTTATTATACCTTTTATATCGGATTGCTTATGATTGGATAAAAAAACAAAAGATAAACAAGGAACTTGGCACCCGTCAGACCTGAAGACTATCATTCAGTGGTTTGGACCCCTGAGTCACTAACAGAGTATTTTTCCAAAGACCAACCATTTGGATAATTCTTTAATACCCAATATTTTTATATTATTATGAGGTTATGGTAATAGAAAATGATTCAGGGAAGGATGATGCTATACTGGTAGCAAATAAATGGAAAGGAAGGAATATTGCCCATTTGGAATTGTGTTCTCTATTTTTAGTACAAAATGACCCATAAACATTCTTTCACATAGTAGTCCATCTAAGTGCATGTGTACTCATGTTCAAAACTCCTCCTAAAAATAAAAGTATTATCAGGTAACTCAATGATGACAACAACATAATCATTAACGTATTATCTATCATTTCAGCCTTAAACCTTAGCTTTCATGAGAAGAAAGAGAAAGATGTCAAGGGGGTGACAATCAAAAGCAAAAATAAAGAAATAAAAGTGAAGGATGATAGCACAAAGTGTCAGCTGCAAAGAAAGTCAACATCACTTCTGAGTCACAGCAAGTGAAAATAAGATTAGGATTGACATCAGGTTTTAGTCCACAATAAACTCTTCAGTCATTTTCTTCTGCACTAACAAATTTTTCTGCAACATGCCTCTTGCTACAGTCACCAGCCATAGCCTGAAAGGAAACAAATACACTCTCTATCACCCAGGTGCATTTTTGGCATGAACAATTAGAGTGCCACGGAGAGAAATGTACAGCATGATGCCGTTAGCTGCTACATCACAGACATGTCCTACAAATTTATAGTTCAGGCTTTCTGCATTCCTCAGTACAATGGAAAAGCCATTTTGCCATCTGTATGAAGCTGTTGCACAAACATAAGTCTGTCTTTAGGGCAGGTAGATGTTATGTTCACTGCAGAGTGGAGGGTCTGTCAAACTACCTCTAAACCCTTACTCAGACAATATACTTACCTCAAAGGCAACTCCATTTTTTCCCTTCACTCAGACTCTAAACTTGGGGACATCCTTTGCTCACTGGTACTCTCACAGTCCATACACAACTGGTCAGGAAACCCTGTTAGCTCTACTTTCAGATGACTTTTAGAATCTGACTTCTTCTCCCTATCTTCAGAGCTGCCACTGTGTCCAACACCCCCACAGTCTCTCACCCAGATTAGTGATGGGGGATGTCTGAGGCTCCTCCTCTAGGTGAAGTTGATGCTGCCGATCCAGGGACCACACCTGGGTGGCCAGGCTCTGGAGTGTGTTTCCAATGGAAGGATATTGGAGAGAGGGGGAGAGACTGGAAAACAGGAGAGTATCCTTGGCTGTAAATAATAGGATGTGGAGCCAATGACACACAGCACGTGAGAAAAGGTACTGGAGACAGTCCAGGCTAGTGGAGTCACCTGCCTGCCTGCCTCCCCACCTACTTCTGCCCTTGCTCTGAGCAGCTCTTCTCAACCCAAGAGTCAGATAGAACCATGCCTTGCTTAAAACCCGCAGGTAGCCTCCATCTGAGAGCAAGTTAGTCATTACAATGACTGGTCTGGACCCTCACTGACCGATTTCCTCTCTTATTTCCGTCTTCCCTCTTCCCCATACACCACTCAATCACAAGGTCCTCTTCCTTTTGGCTTGAGCCTCAGGCTGCTCTTGTTGAGGTTTCTCACCAGTTCTTCTTTGCCTAGGATGCTCTGTCCCAACATATGCGTCCTCTGTCCCTCACTTCCTTCAGGACTTGATACAAATGTCATCTCAGGAAGACCTGTCCTCAGCACCCAGCTCCTCAGTGAGCCCGCATCTGTCCTTCGCACCTTCCACCACTCTGCTCCCCTTACCCTCTTCTAGCTTTCCCACGGCACTTATATCTTACACACTGTATAGTCTATTTACTTATTTATTACCTAAACCAGTTACTGCCTGTCTTCTGCACCAGAATGCAACCACTGTGAAGGCAGGGATTTTCTCAGCTCCATTCACTGATGGATCCCCATTACCTAGCACAGTGCAGGGCACAAGGAACATATGTTGAGTAACTGAATGAAAGCAGTCTTGGGCGATAATACTGCCTACATGAAGGAAAAGCTTTCACTGTGACAAAAAAAAAATCTGAGGAGAAAATCACCTTTTAAAAAAAATTGTGTTCTGAAAATAGTCACATATACAGAAATAGAGAATAGTACAATGAAGGTCCGTCCAGTCAAAGCTATGGTTTTTCCAGTGGTCATGCATGGATGTCAGAGTTGGACCATAAAGAAAGCTGAGCACCAAAGAACTGATGCTTTTGAACTGTGGTGTTGGAGAAGACTCTTGAGAGTCCCTTGGACAGCAAGGAGATCCAACCAGTCCATCCTAAAGGAGATCAGTCCTGAGTGTTCATAGGAAGGACTGATGCTGAAGCTGAAACTCCAATACTTTGACCACCTGATGCGAAGAACTGACTCACTGGAAAAGACCCTGATGCTGGGAAAGATTGAAGGCGGGAGGAGAAGGGGACGACAGAGGATGAGATGGTTGGATGGTTGGATGGTATCACCAACTCAACGGACATGAGTTTGAGTAAGCTCCGGGAGTTGGTGATGGACAAGGAAGCCCGGCGTGCTGCAGTCCATGGGGTCGCAAAAAGTCAGACACAACTGAGTGACTGAACTGAACTGAACTGACAGTGAAGGCCATGTACCCAACACCAAGCTTCAACAATTATCAACACATGACCACTCTTGTTTTAGTTATACCTCTATCCATTTCCCCAGTGGGTTATTTTGAAGCTAGCCTCAGGAACTATATCATTTATTTGTAAACATATCAGTATTATCTCTAAAATATAATACAAGGACTATTATCACTCCTAACAAATTCAGACAACCCCTCCATCACCAGAGGCCCAGGAAACCACTGATCTAATTTCTGTCACTCTAGCTGAATTTCACCTATTCTAGAAATTCATGCAAATGGAATTGGACTCTATGTACTCTTTTGCAACTGGCTTCTTTGCTCAACATACTGTTTTCGCAATTCACCCACGTTTCATACCATACTTCAAAGTAGAACTGGAACAGCAATTGTCACCCAGGTGGCACTAGCAGTAAAGAACTCACCTGCCAATGCAGGAGACATACGATATAAGGGTTCCATCACTGGGTCAGGAAGATCCCCTGGAGGAGGGCATGGCAACCCACTCCAGTGTTCTTGCCTGGACAATCCCATGGACAGACGAGCATGGTGGGCTACTATCCATGGGGTCACAAAAGAGTCAGGCACAACTGAAGAGACTGAGCACACACACAAGATGCAGTAAATATTAAGTGACTTCAGTTCACTTCAGTCGCTCAGTCGTGTCCGACTCTTTGCGACCCCATGAACCACAGCACACCAGGCCTCCCTGTCCATCACCAACTCCTACAGTCCACCCAAACCCATGTCCACTGAGTCAGTGATGCCATCCAACCATCTCAACCTCTGTCGTCCCCTTCTCCTCTTGCCCTCAATCTTTCCCAGCATCAGGGTCTTTTCCAATGAGTCAGTTCTTCGCATCAGGTAGCCAAAGTACTGGAGTTTCAGCTTCAACATCAGTCCTTCCAATGAATATTCAGGACTGATTTCCTTTAGGATGGACTGGTTGGATCTCCTTGCAGTCCAAGGGACTCTCAAGAGTCTTCTCCAACACCACAGTTCAAAAGCATCAATTCTTCGGCGTTCAGCTTTCTTTACAGTGCAACTCTCACATCCATACATGACCACTGGAATACACCCTGACTAAGTCAGATACTGAATTTAGCAGCTTCCAAACTTCCAACCACAAAAAGACAGGGTTAAATCCTCATTGTCCAAAGTGTGTTCTGTTGGGGACCAGCAGCGCTGGCATCCTCTGGGAACCTGCTAGAAATGCAGGATCCCGGGCCCTGCCCCAGACTGACTGAAGTAGCATTTACATTTCAACAAGATCCCCAGGACACCTTCTAGTTTCAGCAGCACCTGGTTAAGTAGTCTTTGGGGGAACAATTCAGTAGCCCCATTCTCATGTCATATGCAGACTGTTGTGTCAGGGCTCACTGCGCTGGTCACTTAACATGAACTAAAAGCAAGGACTTCTAACATCACCTTGGCCTCTTTGCAAACACCAGCTTGGCACCAGGGAGTAGAAAGATCAGGCAGGAACACTGCGGGAAAAAGCAACTAATGTAGTCAAGTTTTAATTTCCTTCTTAAAAATACATCTACCACTAAGATTTAGGAAAGCTAATTGAATTATCTAAACCAGGATAGCCTAAAGAGCTCAAGAAGGGTGTCTGTGCATTTACACAGGGGAAATCATTCAGAACTCAATGGCTGACAGTCTGAAATGCAGGAATCACATCGAAGAGCATCCATAAGACACAGTTTCTTTAGAGGAAAGAATCTTTGAATTCTTACATATTTACTTAAAGCAGAAGGGTAGCTTGATTACAGGGGATTACAAAATACTGGAAAGGATTCAGGTGCAAATATAAACAGTGACTTTAAAATGGCTATAAAATCTCAGAATGCTTACACAACCCTGTCAGAACCATAAACATTGACCCAGCTGCAGGAAGGAAACAGACTATGCAAGGTGGAGCTCTCCCAATTACATGGTTGAGAGGTTTCTAGAACAACAAGGCACACAGTCCCTGGGTAGGCACTAATGGAAGACTGAAAGGCAGACGTTCCCCATTTTAACCTAAAGTGAGATGAACCTACACACCGCAACAGTTTATCTGCCCATCCACTGACCTCTGCAGTGTCACCACCAGCAGCCAGATAGTCTCGTTTTGTTACCCTAAAACTGCCCAACTTTGAAGTTTAGAAAACTTTTTGTTGATTTTAACAGGGTCAGGCTTGATACATCGGATGAACCCAAGGCCCTCTGTACTCCTCTCCTTCTTCCCCTTGGCCAAGTGCTCCCAGGGCAGTGATTGGATCTGTCATTCATTCTTTCTTCCTAACAGTTTTCATTATGCTTGAAATATTTCATCTTGAAACCAAGTGCAACAGCCCTGTGCTAACTTTCTATCTATGCCAGTGGATCTCAGCTGGGGGCGATTTTGTCCCTCAGGGCACATTTGGCAATTTCTGGAGACATTTTTAGTTGTTACAACTTGGGGGTGCTAATAGAATTTAGTGTAGGCTGCTAAACATCCCACAATGCATAGGATAGCCCTACAAAGAAGAATTGTCTGGTTCCAAATATCAATTAGTGCTGCTGTTAAGAAACCATGCTCTCCTCTAGTCTGCTATCCAAGCAACAGCAAGAATCATCTGGTCCAAAACAACTATCTGGGAATCTTTCTGGTCCTTTGAGTTCACATTCCTTGGACTGTAGTTGAGCCTAGTCAAGGTGACATATCCAAAAATTCAGGCCAAATTAAATGCCTTATTACATCCAGCTCACCAGGTATAGTACCTCATTCATGGTTAGTACTCAACACGTGTGACAATTATCCTTACCAAAGCCATAAAAGTTTATTTAGTCCAAGATTCTTATACCAAACTGCTTGTGCATATAATGCATTTTGATATTTTGAAACTGAAATTCTCAATTTCAATTTTACATTGACTTATATTAACTAAAGCATATTTTCATCCCTAACCAAAAATAGATTATTTGTCATCAAGATGTCATAGATTCTTGACAGACAGTATGAAAGCTTAATAAAGAACTCAGGAGGGAAATATATGCAAAATAAAATGCAAGCTCAAGCACCTGTATAGAAAGGAGTTCCTAACAAAAGTGCCCTTTATAGTCAAGAGTCAACTCCAAACTTTTAAAAAGTAAATATACTCTTAGCCAGGATTCCTCAAGATTCTCAAGGTCATGGAAAACAAGGAAACACAGAGAAACTGTCACAGAACAGAAAAGACTGGGGAGACATGTCAACTAAATGCCACGAGGTATCTCAATGGGGTCCTTGAACAGAAGAAGGAGTAGTAGAAAAACTGGTGAAATCTAAATCTAGTCCGAAGTCTGGTTAATAGAAATACCATTGCAGCATGGAGATCTAAGATGTTAACACTGAGAGGAAATGGGTGAGGGCTACATGGAAGCTGTCTGGGCTATCTGTGCAATATGCTTGTAAATCTGAAATTACTCTAAAATTAAAAGGGTTATTTAATAAAATAATAAACAAAACTGAATGATCCTTCAGGAATTTTGATCAAAATCCTGAGGCCCAGACATGTGTACAGTGACAAAACTGTCACTGATTCCAGGACTGACAGTCTCCCCAGCTTCATTTCTGAAAGAGCATATCCTATTCCCATTTCTTTTATTTTCTGCATGGTATACAGTATTACAGTTCTCTGAGCAGGGATCGAACTCGTGCCCCATGCACTGCAAGCACAGAGTCCAAACCACTGGACCACCAGGGAAGTACGCCATTCCCAGTTCTTGTTATAAAATCATTCCTTCAGGAAAAGAGAGGATACCCGAGGGACAAGAGAACAATGTCTGCCCAGGATCCTTGTTGGGCTCCGCAATCTCTAACCTAAAGTAGAAGACCCCTAGGAAATGCAAGGCTAGTCTTTTATTCTAGGCCCTTTCTTTAACTATGGAAAGTTCCCTCAGTCTCACCATCTCAGAACTTAATTACTGAGCACAGTTAACTCCATTCTCTGCACAGTAGATTTTTATGTACTGATTCTTGTGCTTCTGGTTGCGTCCTCCTGCACGCATGTCTTTTTGCTCGTCCTGTCTTCCTTCCAGCACGTGCAGGAGAGAAGGGGCAGGTGGCTGTCAGAGCCTTCAGGCCTCCAACAGCCCAGACTGGGAGGAGCTCCACTCCCTCAGATGCTCATTCTCCCAAGGAGGGCTGCAGAAGGACTATCCTGGCGCTTAGTTTGAATTACAACAAAGGCAACAAAGGCAAGCGCATTGTTGAAAAACTATCTTTAGAGCACAAAGGTTGTACTATTTCACTTGGCAAAGACCTTGGGTCTCCATCTATGTTATTCATTTCTGCTCTACTGTGAGCATGAAAGCAATCTATTCAGATAGGCCGTGAGGCAGGATTTAAATGCCAAAGCCAAAATAAGAACAGGAAATAAAAAGAAAAAGAAACAAAGGAAGGAAGGGGAAGAGAGAAGGGGGAAAGTTAGTTAGCTTCTGGAAAAAAAAAAAGTAGTATCATTTTCAACCAACTTAGCAGCATCTGAAAAAATCTGTCTACTCTCATAGACACACACACACACACACATACACACACACACACACACAATCACCCATACATACATACATATGTAAGTGCTCAACCCTCTACCTAAAGCTACTGAGCAGTCTGATCAAGCACAGAAATAACACACAAAATATTATAGTATTTGGTCAGTAACTCATTCATCAAATAATTCATTTATTTATCAAATAATAAGTAACTACTATGTGCCAGGAACTGTCTTGCGAGCTGGGGATACAACAGTGGATGAGTCAAAGTTTCTACACTCACAAAAACTTTAGCATTACTAAATAACATTTATAAAAAACATAGTAATTGCCAGTTATTGGCCTATGTACTCCCTTTACATGTATTTTTTCATTTATTACTCACAGCAACCATATGAGGAGATAAAATTATGACTCTTAGTTTTCAAATGAGAACCCTGAGGCTCATCAAGATCTAGTAAATTACCCAAAGAAACTGACAGCACATAAATTTGAATCCAGAGAGGGTAATCATAGCACCAGGGCTAATACTGTACAACTAGCATTAGATGTCAACTGTTAACCTATCCTGTGGTGGCATAAAGTGTTGATGGGACTAAAGCAAATATGAATCTTGCTTTTTACTCCAATGTGGAAGAATTCTGGAGCTTTCTTTCTTTGCTCTCTCTTCCCATGGCTTATGGGTCTGGGAAGAGGAGTGCCCTTGCCTGAACTTGGTTCTCATTCTTCATTCCTTCCTCTCTCATTCCTGGAAAGGGAACAGCAAGGAGGAAACTGCCTTTCCAGCCCACGCACAGCTGGTGGAAGGAAGCTCTGGCAGGCACCGAGCTCTCCCAGAAGCGGGATTCCAGGAGGAGCTGTTCCCTGCTCCTCGCCTTGGCTCGCCCACTTTTGGATGCACTTCATCCACATGCCACCTGTTATGTGCAGCTCAAGGACTGGCACTGGCTCCCTGTCAGAGTCCAAACAGGGCTCTCTGCTTCAGGTGGAGACCCGAGGAGTGGCAGGAAGATGTGTCTGAAAGGGAAAGCAGAGAAAACGCTGGACTGCACTCTCTGAGCAATGGCTCTTGGAGACACCTCAAGAGGCAGCTGCCCAACAGGCAAGGCCTGTGTCAAGCAGCTGTGTGCCCAGGAATGAGGAGCAGTGCACATACGGCAGAGCGGAGCTGTACCATCTGTCACACACCCATGCCAGTCTCTTCGCTTTAGGCATGGTGGGAGTGGGAGGCGTCAGGAGAAAAGCGGCAGCTCACCAAGCCAGCCACACACCATGGCTCCCCTCTAACGGGCTCTTCCTCTAAACATTTAGACTCCTTCACTACTGCCATATGGCAGTTGCCAATATATACAGTCCCATAATTAAGAGCATGGAGTTTGGAATCAGAAAACCCTAGGATTGAATTCTGCTCCACTAGGCACAAGTACAGGTCTTTGAGCATCAGTTTCCTCTTTTGTAAAATGGAAGTCATAATTACCCCTCAAGGTTGTTGTGAGGATTAAATTCAAGAGTAATTGTAAAGATCTAAGGGCAGTGTTTTAAATAAAAATGTAATAAGTACTAAGTAAACAAAGCCTTTTTCATGCTGAGTCAAGCCTCTGACTGTAATACCTTCTTTTGTAGGTGGTAGCTTTTCTGTCTCAATTTTTGGAAGTAAAAAGAGCAATGGCACTTCTCAGTAAACTTTTATGTGCATTCAGAGCCCCTGAGGATTGTGGGAAAAGACAGATGCTGGCTTAGTAGGTTTGGGGGAGCCTGAGAATCTGTATTTCTAACAAGTTCCCAGTGATGTTCATGTTACTGGTCCAGGAACTATAATTTGTATAGCAAAGGTCTAGGAAAACAGCTGTGGTACCCTGGGTAAGCCGTCTAACTTTTCTAAGCTTCAGCATTCTTAGATGTACAATTTTTAAAGTTTATCTAGATGATGTCATGTTTCTTTCATGCTATCATGCTGTGATAGATTATTTGAAAAATGGCCACCTACAGTTCCTCCCACACTACCTGCTCTTCAGTAGTATGACTTTGCTGCTCCTCCCATTGAGAGGTGGAGCCCCTTCCCTTGAATCTGGCTGGTTCTGGGACTTGCCTAAACCAGGAGAATGTGGCAGAAATCAAGTTGTATGACTTTCAGTTTCTGGCCTGAGGAAGCTTAGCAGCTTTCCTTTTTGCCTTCTTAGGAACCAGATGCTATGTAAAGAAGCTCAGGCTAGACTGCGGTATGAGAAGAGGGGGAGGTCACCTGCCCCAGCTCTAAGTACTGCAGCTGAGGGGCCAGACATGGGAGTATAGCTGTTTTGAACATTCTAGCCCCAGCTGACCACCTAACTTTATGCAGCTATTCAAGTGACCCCAGCTGAAGATTTCATGCAGCAGATGAACCACCCTACTGAGCCCAACCCAGAATTATGAGAAATAACAAATCTATTTTTAAAGCCATTATGTTTTGGGAGGTGGTTTCTTACATAGCAATTGACAGTTGGTATACATGTTTTACTCCCATAGGAGATAATACAGCCTTCAAAACCAGAACTGCTGGAAGAACTACAAAGAAACATGCCTACCAACTGGAGAGCAGAATGTATGCCAACAGTTGACTTTTACATTTAGAGATCTCTCTTCTGTATTCAGTTCAATGTAATAAGTACATATGCAGGGCTACTGTGAGAGAATTTAGAGACATAATTTCAAGAAACTTGCAATATATTTGGGAATGGCAGTATGTTACAAAGAAAACAACAAGAAAACATGCACCAATTAATAATAGTACACTAAGCCTGAATTTGAGTCCCATAGAAGAGCAGACTGGTTCCAAATCAGGAAAGGGGTACATCAAGGCTGCATATTGTAACCCTGATTATTTAATTTATATGCAGAGCACATTATGTGAAATGCCAGGCTGGATGAAGCACAAGCTGGAATCAAGATTGCCAGGAGAAATATCAATAACCTCAGATATGCAGATGACACCACCCTTATGGCAGAAAGTGAAGAAGAACTAAAAAGCCTCTTGATGAAAAGTTGAAAGAGATGGAAAAACAGTGTGGGAGATTTCTTAAAACTGGAAAATAGAACTGGCCATAATTGTCGATGAGCTCCACGAGAATCACCAATCGTTCTGGCGATGCACACTGAGGAAGCCAGATCTGAAAGAGACACGTGCACCCCAATGTTCATCGCAGCACTGTTTATAATAGCCAGGACATGGAAGCAACCTAGATGCCCATCAGCAGATGAATGGATAAGGAAGCTGTGGTACATATACACCATGGAATATTACTCAGCCATTAAAAAGAATTCATTTGAATCAGTTCTAATGAGATGGGATGAAACTGGAGCCCATTATACAGAGTGAAGTAAGCCAGAAAGATAAAGACCAATACAGTATACTAACGCATATATATGGAATTTAGAAAGATGGTAATGATAACCCTATATGCAAAACAGAAAAAGAGACATCAGAAATTACAGAAACAGACTTTTGAACTCTGTGGGAGAAGGTGAGGGTGGGGATTGTTTCAAGAACAGCATGTTATACTATCTATGGTGAAACAGATCACCCAGCCCAAGGTGGGATGGAATGAGACAAGTGCTCGGCGCTAGTGGCCAGGAAGACCCAGAGGAATCGGGTGGAGAGGGAGGTGGGAGGGGGGATCGGGATGGGGAATACGTGTAAATCTATGGCTGATTCATATCAATGTATGACAAAACCCACTGAAATGTTGTGAAGTAATTAGGCTCCAACTAATAAAAAAAAATAAATTAATTAATTAAGTCAAGGAAACTGCAAACAAACAAAAAAAAATAAAATAAAAATACTAAGTGAAAGGAGGAAAAAAAAAAAGAAAGTGAAAGAGGACAGTGAAAAAGTTGGCTTAAAACTCAACATTCAGAAAACTAAGATCATGGCATCCGGTCCCATCACTTCATGGCAAATAGACGGGGAAACAATGGAAATAGTGACAGACTTTATTTTGGGGGGCTCTAAAATCACTGCAGATGGTGACTGCAACCATGAAATTAAGACACTTGCTCTTTGAAAACAAAAGCTGTGACCAACTTAGACAGCATATTAAAAAGCAGAGACAATACTTTGCTAACAAAGGTCCATCAAGTCAAAGCTTTGGTTTTCCCAGTAGTCATGTATGGATGTGAGAGTTGGGCCATAAAGAAAGCTGAGCACCGAAGAATTGATGCTTTTGAACTGTGTTGTTGGAGAAGACTCTTGAGAGTCCCTTGGACTGCAAGGAGATCCAAACAGTCCATCCTAAAGGAAATCAGTCCTGAATATTCATCGGAAGGACTGATGCTGAAGCTGAAACTCCAATACTTTGGCTACCTGATGCGAAGAACTGACTCATTGGAAAAGACCCTGATGCTGGAAAGATTGAAGGTGGGAGGAGAAGGGGACAACAGAGGATGAGATAGTTGGATGGCATCACCGACTCGATGGGCATGAGTTTGAGTAAGCTCCGGGAGTTGGTGATGGACAGGGAAGCCTAGCATGCTGCATTCCATGGGGTCGCAAAGAGTCAGACATGACTGAGCACCTGAACTGAACTGAAGCCTGAATTTGAGAATCAAAATATTTTAATATCAACAATAAAATTCTATGGATACCTAAAAGGAATTCAGTCAATGTATTCTAGAGTTATCAGAGAACAATTTACTAGAGGAAGTACAACTTAGGCCTGGATAAGTGGAGGAATAAAAAGAGGTATGTAAAGATTGAGTAATGGTGTTCAAACCTGCTATACAAAAATGAAAAACTCAGTCCTATTGACAAATGCATTCTAGAAAGTTCTCAAAGTCCTTTATACAGAGAATGACAATTTTAAACAGACCTTTGAAATTATTTGCTATGACATGTATAATTTCACTAAATTATTAAATTGTGAAGATTCAAAAACATTATAGAATACATGTGACAGAAATACAATAATAGAATATCAGAGATGTAATACAGGTAAAAATTGGGATGGAATAGTGTGAAAGCCAAAAGATGATGACACAGAACTTTAAAGGTGAAAAGTGTATACAAAATAGACTTGGGACAAATAAATATAAAAGATTCAATGTATATAGTGATCATCTTTAGCTCTCTCATCCAAATCCCAGTAGTAATACACTTCATTTTGAAAAGTATTTTCTATTAAGTGGTTGCTATTGGCAATGTGAAACCTCTGAATTAAAAATTTCCAATAATATTTCAATAAAATGAGTTCAGTGTTTAAGGATAAAATGTAAGGAAAATAAAATTATACTTATTTTAATAATATTCTTTAATAAGCATTTTTCTATAAGAAAATTGTGCACTTAAAATCATATTTTAACTGTACTGGATAACAAATCAACCAATCTATTTTTTTCGAACAAGAAATTAATCTTTTAGGCATCCTCTCAAAAACTCCATTTATCTATGTTATCATTTTGTTACTTCTTTCCCCATGAAAACCCAAGGGGAAAGAACAGAATCCTGATATACTGGTAATATGAGACCTCAGAATAGTGCTTGTTTTAGATGAAAGCTTGAACCCAAAATCATAGCTGAGTGTTCAAGCACTCACAAAGACAAAGTCTAGCTTAGTAAGGGTATAACGTTACTCTCCCACTAGCATGTAGATCAGTGCCAGGTACACAGTCAGCACTCAACAGTTACTACCTGAACACATGTCAATGCATGCAAGCTTTCTCAAAGACAGCTTTGGAGAGAGGGGGCTTTTTTCTCAACCTCTTATAGTTAAATCCTTCGAACACTCTTTCATTTATCCAGTTAACAATGAAGCCAAAAGGCCAATACTGGAAAATCCACAGTAATTTAAACTTTAAATAAAGGGTTATTTATTTGTTGAGTACCTATACCATGCAGGGGAAAAACAGACAATGACAAAGCAATACATTTATGAAATGCTAAATGACTGCAAATACTCTGAAGAAAATTAAAGCTGCATTTAGAGGAGGAGGGTAGTGAGCATGAACAATTTTTAAGTAAAGTGTTCAGGAAAATTTTGTATCTGAGAAGGAGACATTTGAGCAGAGTGGTAAAACATTCCAGAGAAAGGGAGCCATTAGCACCAAAATCCTGAGTCAGAGACTCTCTATAAAGATATGACTAACAGATTATAAAATTAATACTAAAAATTAGAGAAAAAGAATAAGCCAAAAGTTAAATAATAAAAAAATCAAAGATGTGATAATTGGAGCTGGCTTTGTGTGTGTGTGTGTGTGTACGTGTTTATATTATCCACTTTGGGATTTTGAGTTCTGTATTAGGAAGGAGAGATGGCATTTCTCGGGGCAAATAGATTAAAGACACAGAACTTTCAACCCATTAGCTTCAGTCCCCTGGGAGGATTCTGTTCAGTCCTGTCAGCCATTATCTATAATACAGGATAACCATCTTTACCTGAGTGGGCTTTGAAAAGGCAAAGCATAGTCCTTGTCAGAGAAGGGTCCTTCAAGTGCATGTTGAATTGCCTTGGGAAAGACCTTCTGACATCTCTGCTTTTCAAAACGCTGAGTTTGTCTGGGCTTTGTAACCAGAAAAAAAAAAAATGATTTGTCTAAATCGATCTCTTCTCTATAATTCCAACATGTTTCCCAGTTGTTTCCTTCTAGAAATCCCGTTTATTGAGACAGTAGAAGACTCCTTAATTGTCACCTTAAAATATCTTCAGAAAATAGTGGTACATTTTGAGGAAAATTATGAATGGGGAGTATGCATTGGTGGGGCTTGAATTATTGATTACTATTGGATTCACTTTCTTGATTTGTGTCAGAAGACCTGAGAAAAAGACAAATACGATTTCTCAGGTCAGGTGCATCTTTACAGAGTAAAGCACTCTCTAATCTGGGCATCTCAGAGGGACACCCTGGTTTCATAAGTATTTAGCCATAAATTCATCCCAGCTACTGAAAGCGTAGATGGAATAATCAATCACACAAATGAGCCTTAATAAGATTTTGCTTTATTTGAATATATATTCAACTCAAAGCTTTGACATAATAGCTTTCGTGCACAGTTAATTTAATAAAGTCTATTAAACAGAGACAATCTATTGGGCAACACTTCCAAGCCTTTTGTAATGGGGAGGGAGTTGTATATCTCTTCGAGAAACTGAAGAAAGTAATGCCCTTTTCCTTAGGAAAAAATGCTTAAACAAATTTCCTCAGAAAAAAACTGCTTAAACAAATAAGAATCTGAATTAAGTATGGAGGAGTTTATGAATCTCCTGGGTCTGCTGTTGAGGCCCCCATGCCTCACAGACACTGGAAGACAAAGAATGTGACAACGGTAACACCTCAGGTCTGCTGGGCACTAGAAAAGTTTGATTTTTATAGGTGATGTGTGTACTCAAGCAGGCCATGTTGACATACAGCTTTTTTTAACATTAAAAAATTTTAAATTGTGGTAAAATATACATAACATAAAATTTACCATCGTAATCATTATTTAGTGTACAGTTCAGTAGTCTCAAGTATATTTGCATTGCTGCACAACCTCTGGAAGTTTTTCATGTTGTAGAACTGAAACTCCATATGCATTAGACAAAAGGACAACTCTCCATTTTACCTCCCTCTCCCTCCCAGGAACTACTGTTCTATCAATATTTTCTATTTCTATGAATTTGACTACTCTAGGGACCTCATACAAGAGTATTTATCTTTTAGTGTCTGTCTTATTTCACTTGGCATAATGTCCAAAAGGTTCACTTTTGCTGTAGCAAGGATCAGAATTTCTTTGCTGTAGCATACATGTCTTATTTCACTTGGCATAATCTCCTAAAGGTTCACCCTTGCTGTAGCATTCATCAGAATTTCCTTCCTTTTAAAGGCTGAATAGCGTTCCATTGCAAGTATAGACTTTGAGACCCCATGGACTGTAGCCCACCCAGCTCCTCTGTCCATAGAATTTCCGAGGCAAGAACACTGAAGTGGGTTGCGATTCCTTTCTCCAGGTGACCTTCCCAACCCAAGGACTGAACCTGGGTCTTCTGCATTGCAGGCAGAATCTTTACCATCTGAGCCACCAGGGGAGCCAGATGTATACACCACATTTTGCTTATTCATTCATCTGTGATGGACACTCGGTTTGCTTCCACCTTTTGGTTGCTGTGAACAATTTTGCCATAAACATGAGTGTATAGCTATCTCTTCAAGATCCTGCTTTCACACTCTCCAACATAAATCACAGCAGGATCCTCTATGACCCACCTCCCAGAATATTGGAAATAAAAGCAAAAATAAACAAATGGGACCTAACGAAACTTCAAAGCTTTTGCACAACAAAGGAAACTATAAGCAAGGTGAAAAGACAGCCCTCAGATTGGGAGAAAATAATAGCAAACGAAGCAACAGACAAAGGATTAATCTCAAAAATATACAAGCAACTCCTGCAGCTCAAGTCCAGAAAAGTAAATGACCCAATCAAAAAATGGGCCAAAGAACTAAACAGACATTCCTCCAAAGAAGACATACAGATGGCTAACAAGCACATGGAAAGATGCTCAACATCACTCATTATCAGAGAAATGCAAATCAAAACCACAAGAGAAGTACATTAACGCCAGTTCAGGAAAGGCTGCTGTCCAAAAGTTTTACAAGCAATAAATGCTGGAGAGGGTGTGGAGAAAAGGGAACCCTCTTACACTGTTGGTGGAATGCAAACTAGTACAGCCGCTATGGAGAGTGTGGAGATTCCTTAAAAAACTGGAAACTAGAACGGCCATGCCATATGACCCAGCAATCCCACTGCTGGGCAACCACGCTGAGGAAAACCAGAATTGAAAGAGAGACACGTGCACCCCAAAGTTTCATCGCAGCACTGTTTATAATAGCCAGGACATGGAGCAACCTAGATGTCCATCAGCAGATGAATGGATAAGGAAGCTGTGGTACATATACACCATGGAATATTACTCAGCCATTAAAAAGAATTCATTTGAATCAGTTCTAATGACATGGATGAAACTGGGGCCCCTTATACAGAGTGAAGTAAGCCAGAAAGATAAATACCAATACAGTATACTAACACATATATATGGAATTTTAAAAGATGGTAACGATAACCCTATATGCAAAACAGAGAAAGAGACACAGATGTACAGAACAGACTTTTGGACTCTGTGGGAGAAGGCAAGGGTGGGATGTTCTGAGAGAATAGCATTGAAACAAGTATATTATCAAGGGTGAAACATATCGCCAGCCCAGGTTGGATGCATGAGACAAGTGCTCAGGGCTGGTGCACTGGGAAGACCCAGAGGGATGGGATGGGAAGGGAGGTGGGAGGGGGGATCGGGATGGGGAACACATGCAAATCCATGGCTGATTCATGTCAATGAATGGCAAAACCCACTACAATATTGTAAAGTAATTAGCCTCCAACTAATAAAAATAAATGAAAAAAAAATCCTGCTTTCAGTTCTTTTGGATGCATACCCAGAAATGGAATTACATAGTGATTTTGATGGAGCTATTTTTATGAGTCCTATTGACACAAGGAACACTTGTGATCATTTAGTCAATAAGCCATCCAACTCTTTGTGATAGCCCACCAGTCTCCTCTGTTCATGGGACTTCCCAGGCAAGAATAGTGGAGTGGGTTGCCATTTTCTTCTCCAAGGGATCGTCCTGATCCACGGATCGAACCCACATCTCCTGCACTGGCAGGAGGATTCTTTACCACTGAGCCACCTATGACTCAGCAACTTTGAATCACGTCCCTTGTTGAAAGGGACTCTTCAAAATGTATGGTTGGCATTCTGTTACCAAGTCATGCATAGGACAGACTTCCCTGATCCTTATTCTATACTTCAGTTCAGTTCAGTCACTCAGTCATGTCCGACTCTTTGCGACCCCATGAACCACAGCACATCAGGCCTCCCTGTCCATCACCAACTCCCGGAGTTTACCCAAACCCATGTCCATCGAGTCGGTGATGCCATCCAACCATCGCATCCTCTGGCATCCCCTTCTCCTCCTGCCCTCAATCTTTCCCAGCATCAGGGTCTTCTCAAATGAGTCAGCTCTTTGCATCAGGTGACCAAAGTATTGCAGTGTCAGCTTCAACATCAGTCCTTCCAATGAACACTCAGGACTGATCTCCTTTAGGATGGACTGGTTGGATCTCCTTGCAGTCCAAGGGACTCTCAAGAGTCTTCTCCAACACCACAGTTCCAAAGCATCAATTCTTCGACACTCAGCTTTCTTTATAGTCTAACACTCACATCCATACATGGCCACTGGAAAAACCATAGCCTTGACTAGACGGACTTTTATTGGCAAAGTAATGTCTCTGCTTTTTAATATGCTGTCTAGGTTGGTCATAACTTTCCTTCCAAGCGTCTTTTAATTTCATGGCTGCAATCACCATCTGCAGTCATTTTGGAGCCCAGAAAAATAAAGTCAGCCACTGTTTCCACTGTTTCCCCATCTATTCACCAGGAAGTGATGGGATTGGATGCCATGATCTTAGTTTTCTGAATGTTGAGCTTTAAGCCAACATTTTTAGTCTCCTCTTTCACTTTCATCAAGAGGTTCTTTAGTTCCTCATTCTATACTTAACCCCTCCATAATTATGTGAATTTCACTTTCTACTTTATTCATGTTTTTTTTGAATTTTTATAAATATGCATTAATTTTATAATAAAAAGGCAATAAAGATTATCTAAAGTCTGTTAGAACTAAGTATCTAATGGTTTCTCAACTGTCTCTTAAAACCATCAATTCAAAGGAAATTTATAATGTGAATATTGGGAAATGAATTCTATATAGAGAGAATATATATATATTCTAATATAATATATTAAAAGATCTGCTAGAAACTTTTATTTGATGACTTTCTGTGCAGTGTGGAGCTAAGAATAGGAACACAAATTCCTTTTTCTCCTAGTATCCAACATAACACTGACCAATAAAATTGAGTATGCTCAAGAAGCCTCCAAATATCAGAGATGTATATCCTTTAATTATCAAATGGAAAAGGAAACAAGTCAAATTTTTAGTTGAGTATGTATAAGCCTCTGTTGAACATAAATAAAGTAGGGCCACTGTAATTTTATAGGTGAAATTAATTAACATGAGGTGTTCAGTGGTAAAGAATCCACCAGCCAAGGCAGGAGAGGCAGGAGAAGCAGGAGACACTGGTTTGATCCCTGGGTTGGGAAGATCCCCTGGAGAAGGAAATGGCAACCCACTTCAGTATTCTTTCCTGGGAAATCCCATGGACAGAGGAGCCGGGCAGGCTACAGTCCATGGGGTCGCAAAGAATCGGGCATGAGGGACTGAGCACTCACACATAGACTATTCAAGATGTCCATGTTAGTTCCAAGAATGAGTAGTCACTCAGCAGAGACTGGCCTTTAAGAGCCAAGGACAGTGGTTAACACATGACTCCCTGTTATGGGTGGTTTGCCTGCCAGGAGATGCTGAACCTACTCTTTACCTCCTCACTTCTAACTCCCACCTTCTCTCAAGCCCACCACAGGCGAGATGAGACCCTAGGATGGAGAAAGGGCATCCATTGGTTTATTTCTCAGTTATCAAAACAGCTGGAATTTTAATGATTTGTTCTTGGGGCCATGTCAACACCACGACATCAATAGCTACCTGAGTCACAAGAGCTCTAAAACACAGTTGGGTCTAAATTGCTTCAATAATGTAATCTCTTCAAACACCAGTGTCCATTTATATTGTTCAAAGAGAAACCCAAGAACTTGCTATGGTATTCCAAGCCACTGTGGATTCATGTCATCAATAACTGATTTCAGAACATACTGCTTTTAGAAGTGTACTCAATTACTTTAGAACTCTGCCTGGAAGATTCAGTCCCCTTAGCCAGTGAGAATTTGCACTTGTTTGCCTAGGGCTGTTTTCAGGTACTCGGAAAGTTTACAAGGAGTCCGGAGGCGCTCTCTCTGTGTAGACTGTGAGTGTTTTTAGAAGAGATATTAGGTCTACTCTTTTTTTGTTCCATCCTCTTTGCCCACTCTCCACCAACACATCAGTATTATGTTGTGCATATCTAAACTATTTGTAAATTTTAAGATGTAATTATCTTCTAGAAAGATTAGAGAGCCCTATACCAGGATGTCATAAAAAAGGAATATGGATGGATGAGAAACCTTGAGTTATAGCATACACAAGATACACCGCTCCTTTCTCTCATGTAAGGACAAATCCTGATAGCAAATTATTGAGAATTTTGGTGAAAAAATTAGAACTTTTTCCCAGCTTTATTAAGGTATAAAAATTGACTATTTAACCAACTTCTCAGGTTCTAATTTCTATCTTTGTGCCAGTGAGTCCTGATTTGTATTTTCAGCCCAGACTGCTCTTTACAGTTCCCATCTACTAGGTATTATTATCTCAGAGGCCCTTTACACTCCAACACTGTCCAAAGCTGAGCTCGTTTAGCCTCTAAAATATCAGCTCCATAAAAGCTCGGATATTGTTTTGTTTGCTGTTGAATCCCCAGGACCTAAAATAGTGCCTAGAATGCAGGTGGGTGCTCAATAAAGATTTGTTGAATGAAAATGAATGAATGAAAAGATTCTCCCAGAAGGTAGTCTTCCAGTAATGCTCCACATATTACAAGAGGGTTCTCCAGCACTTGACAGTTAACATCGAACCCTATACCTCTTCTCATTATCTCAGCCCTCCAGCCTCCTCTCTTGAATCAAATCACCCTCTCTGCTGCTTCATCCCCATTAACCTCTAAATATGCTCAAAATCTACTATCATAAAACAAAATGTTACTTTATTATACAAAGTTATCTATAAATCTGTTCACTCTGTATTCCTATAATTTTGAATACCCTAGAGCTCCCACCTCACATCCCACTCTTCCTCTTCTCCGTACCTTTCTCAGGCAAGGAATGGCTTGCTTGGAATGCCCTCTACTCTCCTGGAAAAGCCCTTTTTGATCTAGCTAGCTCCCTCTTATCCCTTAATTTCCACTGCAGGTATTATCTCCCCTACGAAGCCTTTCCCCGGTACCCATCTCCTCCCAGGCAACCAGGCTAAGTGTTCTTCCCCTGTTCCCTCATAAAATCCCCAGCCAGGCCTTCCCCAATTTTTTCACATCTTGGTACACATGGAAAATGCTTGAGCCTGAGTCTCAGTCCACCACAGTCCTTGTGCAGCACCATTCGGGTACACTTGTGATTGAGTCACAGTATGCCAGTATGGCACATCACGATGCTTCATAACTCTGCTGTCAGGATGGCACAATCACTACATGCACCCCACTGTACTACGATTATCTGTGTTTGTGTCTGTCCCTCATTGCACCTGTGAACTCCTCAAGGGCAAGAACTTTGTATTCTCATTTTTTACATTTTAAATGATCACATACTAAAATTGACCTTTCTCTGGATGTACAGTTCTATAACTGTTATCACATGTATAGAATCCTCCAACCATGACCACAATTAGGACATTGAATAGTTCCATCACACAGGGTTCTATCACACCCTCCTTCTACGTCTAACCCTCATTGATCTGTTCTGTCACTGAACTTTTGTCTTTTCAAAAATGTCATATTTTTAGAACCATACAGTATATAACCTTTTGAAACTGGCTCTTTCCACTTAGCATAATGTGTCTGACATTCATCCAAATTGTCATGTATATCAATAGCTTGTTCCTTTTTATTGCTGAGTAATATTTCATTGTGTGCATTTAAGACAGTTTGTTTATCCATTCATCCACTGAAAGATATATGGGCTATCTCCAGTGTGGGCCAATTTCCAATACAGCTGCTATAAACACTTGTGAAAGGTTTTTCTGTGAACATGAGTTTTCATTTCTCTAGGGTAGATACCCAGGAGTGGGATCTTATGGCTTTTATGGCAAATGTATATATACTTTTATGAGAAACCAACAAATGGTCTCCAAAGCAGCAATACTGTTTTGTTGCTACATTGTGCTGGCAATGTATGGCACTTTCAGTGGCTCCACATCCTTTCCAGCACTTGGCATTGTCAGCATTTTTCATTTTTCCCATTCTATTAGGTGTGTTATGGTTTCTCATTGTAGCCTAGACTTTTATCTTTGTACCCCAGCATTTAGCACATTGGTAGATCCTCAATAAGTATTTACCGAACTGAAATAAACATCCCATTTTTTTCACTCATGATTCAACTGCACAAACATTTTAATTATACTTTCTATAATGAAAGCTTTGTGTTTAAAACCAAAGAAGCTGCTCCCTCATACCCTCCTATACTCACTGCTCCCCAGTCCTAGAGGAACCACTGTTCCTTTTTGAAGATTGATATAGTGATATAATCTATAACTTTCACGGCAACATAAATCAAACTTAAAGACCTGCCAACAAGATTGCTTTGAAAGGCTCACTATCACCACTACTAGTACTAACAATAAGAATCACCATCAGTTATCAGATAATTGGATGAGCCAGGCACTGTGTTAGGAGTGATTCCTATGGTAACTCATTTACCCCACCAACCCCATGAGATAGGTATTACCCTCTCTTTACAGACATGTGGACTGAGGTTTAATGAAGCTGACAAACTTGCCCAAAGTCATACAGCCAATAAGAGAAGGCATCAGGGTACATGCCCAGGTCAGGCTGGTTCCAGAAACCATAGTCCTAACCCCCATCCTGTGTGGCTCACTTTCCTGGGCAAAGGAACCAGCTGTTCTCTAAACAACAACAAAATCTATCTCAAGTCACTTAAAATCTGAAGGATTATCAAAGTTCAAGAAAGCAAACCATTCTCCTCATCACCATCAGTCTTATAATCAACAATGATTTTGATCCTTCAGATCAACAATGAGGCACCTGGATGAGGGGTGTAGGGACCCCAAGTCTGGGAAGTCTGCCCCGCCTGAATGGAGGACAGACTTAGGATTTTAGATCTTATTCCTGTGAAGCCAGTAGCAGGAATGGGACTCAAGTGAGCAGAACTTGTAGTTGTATGAAAATTATCCCCATCCACTGAATCTTGAGAGCATCCTCCACAGGAGACATGAGTTGAAGTTATAATAATGGTTGCGTTTTAGGTTGAGTCATAAAAACACAATGGAATTATATATGTATACATATAAAATAAAATTAGTAATGTACTAACCTGAATCATCTAATGACTAAGCACATCCAGGGATAACACAGAACTTCAGTCCTTAGAGATATATCTAACATTAATTCTAATAAAACAAGACATACTAGACTTTTCACTGGATGCATGGAGTTAAAACTCTGGCCAACAAACCATCGAATTGGAATTCAGTGGTTCGGCTTTAGAAGTTTTTACTTAAAATATTTCTTATCTCTTTTATTACCTACTTTCTCCCAAACTCATAAACAATATGCTTCAATGAGCTTGGAGCTGAATCTATTTCTTTTTATGTTATTGACCAGGCCAGAAAGAGACACAAGTCTCAGGATCCTATATCTTAAGGAGTCACTTTCCTTAGCCCAAATATTCAATCATTTCATCCTTCAAGAACGAAATCAACAGGAAAACGTGTGCACTAAAAAGTTACCAGATGAAATTATGTCATAAGCAAACAATAGTTTGGAGGGCATAATAGCTAGTTCCAAAATGTCAGACTGCTCTGTGTGATTTAGTCCCACAGAAGGACATAATTTTCTAAATTTTCCTTACAGTGAACTACATAACAGAGAGAGGTTTCATTTGCACTCATGCAAATGAGTTAAACTGGTTTAAAAGGAAGACTGCCACCAAGTGATTACTGTTGTGGAAAATTACAACAACTCTAAAAAATATTTGGCTCAAAGTCCCAAGTAGTAGAAGTCAAGGGTAATGAATTTTATCCATTTGGAGAGCTTCTTGAACCGGTGGCAGTTCCTTTATAGTCGGGCCTCCACACAATGTTCCTGTAGCAATGCTTAAACACTCAATTATCACATGGTCTACCAAAAGAATATCATTCAAATAAATTCGTAAGTGGCTTAAAATACACAGTGCCAGTGATTAATGAGGAAGCATTAAGTAGCAGAATGACTGGAAACTTTCCCATCAGCATTCCAAAATGTATTCATTACTGACAAATTTCTCATCCTTGAAATTTTGACAATCTCAAGAAAGAATTTCATATTTATATAAACCATAATCCACTCAGCAATGATCTGAACTTGCTGTAAATTGTGGTTTTTCTCAAAGGAGAAAACCTTATATTTATCAAGACCACAGAACACAGAGATTAAATACAAACCAATTTGCATAGCCAACATAGCATTTTCTGTTTAAAAATCAAAACTTTTCAACCAGACAGATACATTTGTCTCTGAGAAGACACCTTTTTTAAAAAGAAAATAAACACAACATAATCCAATTTCCCTTTCAAAAAGGGCAGTCCAAAGTTTACTGAATTATAGCCTATTGTAATACCATATCTAAGGACGAGCAGCTGAAATCAGTTTTTCTTTCCTCAAAATGCCTTTGGACATTCAGTCTTATGGAAATAACCACAGTTGAGTAGAGTTTTGTACTTTTCTTTTACAGGATACTCCCGCCTCATCTGCAATATTCTTTTGAAATACTAGAATTTCCTGGACAAAAACTCAGAAACATCTCATCACTTTTCTATCAAAGGCATCATTCTTGTATAATTCTGACATATGGCTTTCAACCCTTGTGCAAATAAATTCGTCCAACCAAAAAACACGAGCTAATCTCTGAAAACAATGCTAAGCCCCCTGCTATTTGCACTTGAGGACTCTTACTCACTGGCATATGTGTGCTCCTTCCTCCTCTACTGCCTTGCCGAAGCCCCAGGGAATGGAGAAGGTCTGCCAAGTTCCTCCTTCAAGATCCTTATCCATGGTAGGAAGCCAAAACAGCCCACCTCTTCCTAAAGATAGAAAGAAAGAACTCAGTTTTTGATTCTTTTATAAGAAGAATGTTTGTATCATAATAAACAACTGCTAGACAAGAAGAGTGAGGGGGAAGGAGAGGCGGAATCGATGCTGAGAGGCCAATCGTATTTCATCACTCAGCTACTTGGAAACCAGATATGCTGAGATAATCACGTGCTTTGAGAGATTTGAAGATGCAAAAGAGGAGTAGCTCTGTCTTCTGTAAATTATTAACAGGGACCTTTTTCCAAACCATGAGCAAAGATTCACATGTTACCCATTTCAGAAAAAAAGCAATCACGTTTGGCAGGGAGTACATAAATCGACAAGCCAAGGAACAAGATTTCTGATCTGAGCTCTGCCACTGACCCGTATGAATCAGGACAACTCTGTGCGTTTAGAATCAAAGTGATGGGAATAAAGCAGCCCCTTCTGAAGAGGCCGTAACTGCAGTTGCAGCATCTGCCTCTGATGAAAATGAATATTTGCTCCTCCCCATCTGAAAACTCACTATGGGCTATTTGGCACTATGAGCTGGAATGAAGCCACACCTGCATGCAATTCTCACAGCTCTCGTAGATTTCAAAGTGCTGTGAACTTCTCTCATGGCTTCTTGTGTTTCATCCAAATTTGAGATTTAACACGACTGTCTTAAAGCCATTTGAAGTTGCCAATGTTAACGCTAGAGCCTAACCGGTAATTTAAACTCAGTGGGAAAATGCTGATTCAGAAAGCTTTCAGAAAGCATCGGCTTCCAATGACACAGATGGGGACATTTGGGGCCCACTGTGGTGAGTGCTGTGGAATGTCTCTTCTTCTCTAACCAGGATTTCTCAACCTCAGCATTATTGGCATTTTCAGCTGGATACTGCTTTGTTGCCAGGCTGCCCGGTACACTAGGGGATGTTTAACAGCATCCCTGGTCTCTACCCACAGATACCAGCAGCACCTCCAGTTGTGACACCCAAAAATGTCTCCAGATATTGCCAAATATCCAGTGGGAGGTAGAATCACCCCGGTGAAAACCACTGCCATAGACCCAGTTCTTTTTTTAAATTGTGCTTGTGCTTCGTTGCTCAGTGTGTCTGACTCGTTGAGACCCCATGGACTGCAGCCCGCCAGGCTCCTCTGTCCATGAGATTCTCCAGGGAACAATACTGGAGTGGGTTGCAATTTCCTCCTCCAGGGGATCTTTCCATCCCAGGGACTGAACCAGCGTCTCCTGTGTCTTGCATTGCAAGCAGATTCTTAACCTGTTGAGCCACTGGGGAAGCACTGTGCTGGGTTTTCGTTGCTTTGCACGGGGTTTCTCTAGTTGTGGTGAGCGGGGGCTATTCTTCATTGTGGTGCAGAAGCTTCTCATTGTGGTGGCTTCTCTTGTTGCAGAGCATGGGCTCTAGGCATGCAGGCTTTAGTTGTTGTGGCTCACAGGCTTAGTTGCCCTTCAGAATGTGGAATCTTCCGGGACCAGGGATCAAACCCATGTCCCCTGCATTGGCGGGCGGATTCTTATCCACTGCACCACCAGGGAAGTCCTAGACCCAATTCTTAACTAAAGCTTTTCAAAATAGGAGGAATGTTATTTACATTTGAGATAGGCTTATGCCAAAGACAGGTGGTAGGTAAATAGTCAAGGCTGTGGGTTAACCCAAGGACTCATATGCAGGTGGCCAATTGATTTGTCTTAATGGGTATTTAAAGTGGAGAATCAGAGAAGGCAATGGCACCCCACTCCAGTACTCTTGCCTGGAAAATCCCATGGACGGAGAAGCCTGGTGGGCTGCAGTCCATGGGGTCGCAGAAAGTCAGACATGACTGAAGCGACATAGCAGCAGCAGCAAAGTGGAGAATACAGTGAATTCCCTGGCTGTCCAGTGGTTAGAGCTCTGCAATTCCATTGCAGGGGGCACGGGTTTAATCACTAGCTGGGGAACTAAGACACCACAAGTGGCCAACAATAAATAAATAAAGTGGGGAATACAAACTCTACATTTACATTTGCCAAACTACTCACTACTTGTGATGGTTAATTGTATGTGTGAACTTGACTGGGCCAAGGGGTGCCCACATATTTGGTTAAACATTATTTGGGATGTGTGAGATTTCATCTAGATGAGATTAACATCTGAATCAGTAGACTGAATAAAGCAGACTGCCTTCCCCAATGTGGGTGGGCCTCATCCTAGGGAGAATTCACTCTCCACCTGTTTCTGAGCAGGGACATGGGCCTTCTCCTGCCCTCAGGCTAGAACTACACTACTGGCTCTCCTGGGTCCCCAGCTTGCAGACGGCGGGTCATGGGCCTTCTCAGCCTCCATAGTCATGTGACCCCTTTCCTTATAATCAATCAGTAAATCTCTGTATGTATATATATATATATATACACACACAGACCTCATAGATAATGTGGGTTTGGTTCCAGACTGCTGCAATAAAGCAAATATCACAACAAAGCAAGCCACATGAATTTTTTGGCTTTCTAGTACATGTAAGAGTGATGCTTATACTATCCTGTAGTCTGTTAAGTGTGCAATAGAATCATGTCTTTAAAAAAAAGTGCATGCCTTAATTAAAAATAGTTTATTGCCCCCAAAATGCTATCATCTGACAACACAGGGTTGCTCTAAACCTTCAATTTGAAAAAACAAAAAACAAATGCAGTATCTGTGAAATGCAACAAAATGAGGTATGCCTGTAAACACAATAATAGCAGCCTACTTAAATTCAACACTGGGAAAAAGTAGGTGCATGGTTTCAAAAGCCAAAGCACAGAGCAGCCATTCCACAGGTAGTGATGGACCTCTCATTAAGAAGACAGGCATGCCCAGGAGAAACCCTGCAATGGGGTAGTTGTCATGGGAGAAGGAACAACCTTCAGGGCCTCAGAACCTCCTTTCTGCGTAGGAGCAATGATCAAGGGGAAGACACATTTCTCGCGTGGCACAGTGTCAGGATGGCTGGCTGTCCACCCCAGGGCCTTACTGTGGAAGGTAGCATAGAGGGGTCCGTCTCTGAAGGTTGAGGTTTGTGCTTTGTGGTTCCTACGGGAAAGGGTATGAGTGGGTCTGGAAAGAGAGATGCTGCATCCCATTTCCTTTGGGATAAGATAGAGAAAGAGTTTTCAATAAAGCAGAAGGGTCTTCTGAGATGGTTAAACCACATCCCCCTCTATGGACCGGATTGTGCAAGGAGGAAACTGTGTGCCGTGGTAACTGTCCAGGGTGCTCAATGTGGCCTGGATGGGGGAAAGGCCCTCCACCTGAGCACTGGGGCCCAGAAGCAGGTGCTTCGGGAAATAAAAGCTCTTTATTTCTAGTGCATTTCTCATATTTATTCCTTGATTGGGTGCTGTGGATTTTTCTTTTCTTTTTTTAAAACTTGGAAACACTCCTTAATAATGTCAAGAGCTACCAACTGGAATACAGAACTTTTATCCATGTTACAGCTGGACACCAAAGATCTATTAAATACCTACCAAAGAGCCTGCACAAAGGCAAATATGAAAGACAGATCACATGTTGCTATCCTCAAATACCTTACATTTGAGGATTGGAGAGAGATGATAAATATCCAAGAGCAGCAGATTTGAAAGATTTTAATTCATATTTTCATTTTATGTTTTTACATAAGGTTGAATTGCTTTGCTTAGTTTAAAAAACTAAAGGTACACTTTGAATGACTTTAAAATTATGAACATAATCATCTTTTCTGACTAGCCAATAGAAAAAGACTATATTCTATTGCCTAGTCAAAAAGAAGTAAGATTACTATTTGAGAGTTGAGAAAATAATCTTATACTCTTCTAAAGGAAGGTGTTGAGAATTATTTAGAGTTGTTCAGATAAAGTCCTTAATTCTGGGTCTGACATTCAGGGCTTCTGCCATCTCTTTCTAACCTTCGTTTCTGGTCCTGCCTCTCTCCTGCTTATACGTTCCGTGCTAATTACACTAAAGGAAGCAATGAGCACCCTGTGATTTTCCATCTCCAGACATTGGGGTTTGTTCTCTTCCTTCCCATTAGAACACCAATTCCCTTCTTCCTGACCAAAATCAATTCTTCCCCCAAACACCGGTTTCACAGCCCATCTCCTATGATGCATTTCACTTTCTCCAGGAGAATTAATCTTCCCCCCTGGGTATTTATAAATGACATGGTGTAGGCATGCATGCTCAGTTGTGTCCGACCCTTTGTGACCCCATGGACTGTAGCCCACCAGGCTCCTCTGTCCATGGGATTTCCCAGGCAAGAATACTAGAGAGGGTTGCCATTTCCTTCTACAGGGGATCTTCGTGATCCAGGGATCAAATCCACATCTCCTGTGTCTCCTGCATTGGCAGGCAGGTTTTTTGTTTTTGTTTTTTTTTAACCAATGAGCCACCTGGGAAACCCAAAGGACATGGTACCTCTGTAAAAGCAGCTATCACACTCTACCTTCCATTGCAGGGACTTGTGCTCAATTTGCTAAACTCACTGGTTGTCCTAATATGGTTTTTGCAGATACTTTAGGATTTTCTATATAACCGATCTGCAAATGAAATCAATTTTACTTCTTCCCTTTCGAAACCTTATCCCCACATCCCCCACCATCGCCTTGCTTGAATGCACTGGTTAGAACCTCCAGTATAATTCTGAATGGAAGTGGTAAGAGTGGAAATCCTTGCCTATTCCTGAACTTATGGGAAGAGCATTCTTAAGTAGTACAAAGAATTGATAAACTAAAATTTATGAAAATTCAAAAAACATGTTCTTCAACAGTGTATGGGGTAGGGAAAACATTTTTCTGTTTTTGAATAAATTTTGCTGAAAACTTGGGATCCTGAGCTAAAAGAAACCCTTGGGACAGTAATTTAAAACTAGGTACACACTGAGAGAACTCCAGAGAGATGGACCTAACTCTAGGGGTATATGTTTACATTTCAAGGGAAAATGAGGCTCAGGGCCTTAGAGAGCCAGAGACATTCAGGTTTATGCAGTCCTTCAAAAGATTTCACTACATTCTAAAAGATTAGAGTAAGAAACCAGGATTCTTCCATCCTATATCCGAGGAGCCAAAGTTTTATTCCCTCTTTTTGAGAAAAGAGGGGGAGGCAGCGGCCTCTTTCTCTTGTACACAAGCAGAGAAAATCCATTTTTTTTCATTCCTCACCTATGGATTATCTGACCCCTCACATAAGAGGTTTTTCCATGTGACTTTCATTGTGATGCCCCAGGGATAAGGTCTGGGCAAGGGGGCCAATGTAGTGATTATTAGGCAAGTAACACTAACAACAGTCTGTCTCTGATTCAGAAAGCCTCATGAACACATTAAGGATAAAATTAAAGAAGACGAATATTAAGAATGCAACAAAAAGACACTGGGCTTTGATTTCTGTCTCTCTTGTGGTAGGAGGCTGTAAAGAGAAGGTCTGAGAAATGGCACACACCCTCAGGTCAAAAGCAGTTTTTGTGCTCATTTACCTGCCAATTTTCTCATTTTTTTCTCTTATTGTGGTAAAATATACATAAACATAAAACTTACTATTTAAAGTCACTTTTCAATTTACAATTCAGTGACACTAAGTACATTTGCAATGTGCAACCAGCATTACTATCCATTTCTAGAACTTTTCCATCATCCACCAAAGAAACTCTATACCCATTCAACAATAATTCTCCATCACTCCCTCCCAGCCCCTGGCAATCACCATTATACTTTCTGTCTCTACGAATTTGCCTATTCTAGGTACCTCGTATAAGTAAAACAGTACAGTATTTGTTCTTTTGTCTTTGGCTTATTTCACTTAACATAATGTCTTCAAAGTTCATCCATGTTGTAAGATGTATGAGAATTTCATTCCTTCTTATGGATGAATATATCCCACTGTATGGATAGACTACATTTTATTTATCAGTTCATCTGCTGAAGGACACATGGGTTGTTTCCACCTTTTGGAAACTGTGACTAACGCTGTGAGTCTCTGCTTTCAATTCTTTGAATATATACCTAGGAATGGAATTGCTCGATCACATGGTATTTCTATGTTGAACTTTTGAAGGAACTACCAAACTATCTCACACAGCAGCTACACCAGTTTTCATTCCCACCAGCAATGCACAAGGGTTCCAACTCTCCACATCCTGACCAACACTTGTTATTTTAGTTTCCTTCACTTTTATACTTTTGTAAGCTGTTCAGTAATTTTAAGCTTTAAAAAGCTTTTTAATCTACAAAATTGATCTCAATAACTGACCCTGCCACTCTCAGAAGCAGGAGACCTTTTGCTTTAAAAAAAAAAAAAAACAAATTTCCATGACAATATCACACACAGTTGGTACAATAAATCTCAAAGTAATCTCACTGGCCCTACAGCATCTGGGGAAACTTTTGATAGAATGCTAAGAACAAGTACATCTTTAAATTTACATTAAAATATGTTATTTTCAACTCCTATGCTCATTTTTAGTACCTCTCCTTAAACAGATTTCTGCCCTTCTCATGTGGTTGACATGGTGTTAACATGAAATGAACATGTTAACTCTAAAAATAAATCATCCACAGAATAAATTATTTTAAGTTAAAACTACCCTTTGAAGAGCAGATTCCTTGATGTTTTGTAAAAATGCTTTTCTCCAGTAACAATAAAAAGCTGACTTTAATGAAAATTGAGGAAATGTTGACACTACTTTCCTGTTATCTATACACTGTCATTTATTTTTCTATTTTCTGTTGTTTTCTCTGTAAAAGAGTAAGGAAAATACCACAGAACTTGCTGGAATAAGAACAATCTTTTTCAACTTTGAGCTTATAGTTAGAAATAATTGACAGAGAATGAGATTTTATCCTTCCTGCATAAAGAAAAGGAAATGTCATTAAAAACATAAATTGATTACAGCCTTTTGAAATTGAAGGGAAAATTTTCTTCCCAAACTCTCTCAATCTAAATGCTCCCAGTAATATTGTTCAAGGTTCAGATAAGTTGGTTATTAAGTAAATTAGCTTTGAATATACAAGTGGCATTCAAAAACCTGTCTAACCATGAAAGATTTAAGTAAGTTCAATTGTACCTGCAATGAAAAATGAGGAAAAGATTAGAAAAGCTCATTACTTAGAATTCACATAGCAATTCATGTTTTCTATGCATCCATAATCAGATGCAAGTCATTGCTCAAAAAGGATCTGCATTTTTCGTTGGGCGCCCTTCTCCATAAAACTCATAATGGCAGAATTTCCTATTTGCATCCATCTTCCTTCCCATCTTTCAATATCTACTGACTACCAAGAGTGACCTAGGCATTGTGTTAGGCAGTAGGGCTAGAGAAATGAATAATGTCTGGGTAAGTGCAGAGACTTGAGCATTCCCTCCCAGCAGTGTTTGAGATTGCTGGCTGTAGTTTTGCTTCCTTTCCTGAGCCCTTCAAATCAATAATTCCTTATCTACCACCCCACATCCATGTGCTGTTTGGTTCCTGACCCAGTTTTGGCGGTGACGGTGGTCTAGTCACTAAGTCATGTCCGACTTTTGCAACCCCATGGACTGTAGCCTGCCAGGCTCCTCTGTGCATGGGATTCTCCAGGGAAGAATACTGGAGTGGACTGCCATTTCCTTTACCCCTGGGCACTGCTATTTAAGTGTGCTAAATAGCACTCCTTCCACATGCTGCGTCTTGCAAGCCAGTCTCAATCACCCTCCACCTTCTCTCTGGCTCTGAAATTCTGTCTAGCTGTAATGCCCAATGTTCCCAATGAAAGCTGGGATTCAGGATGACAGATAAAACTTAGGACTCCCATTATATTTGAATTTCAAATAAACAATGAATTTTTTAGTACAAATATATCTCACACAATACTTCAAATGGGACATACTCATACTAAACAATTATCTGATATTATCTGAAATTCAGATGTAACTGGAATCCTGTATTTTTATTTGCTTAATCTGGCAACCCTAGTCACAACAAATAAAATACATCCCTCAAGAAACTGACCACTGTGAATTAACATGCACGCTACCAGAGGAATCACAGCGGAACTTGCTTGGGACTGGTTCTAGGTTGAGTTCCCCTGGAGGCAGACCCTAAGACAAGAATCTGAGTGTAAGTGGTTTATTTGGGAGGTGACATAAAAGAGGGCAGGGAAGGAATCCAAAACAGTGTGCATTAACCAACAAGTTACTGCTCTGGATAAGTGAGAACCCACTTGAGAGATGTGTCCCCCAGGAGACAGAAATGCTGCGATATTGTTCATCAGCTCACATTTGGCATCAGTTAAGGATCACTCCTGGGGATTTTAACTCCCCTGCATTTCCAGCCAAGCATGTCTGGGCAGCCAGCTAAAAGCCTCTGGCAGAGAGTGATAGGTGCTTGCAGGAAAGCCAGCAGAGTTGGTGAATGCCAAGCAGACAGGAATACGCACTGCCGTGACAGCATCTGCCACGTGGTATCTCTGGATGGTGAGTCCCGTATAAACCAAGTTAATTTGGGAATCAAACCTAAGTCCAAAAATCGCAGCAAGTAAAAATTGGGAAAGACCTCAAAGATAATCTAGACTAATTCCTTATTTCACAGATCAGGACGTTGAGTTTCTTATCCAAAGGAAAGAGTTACCTTTTGGCAGGTCCAAGATGCTGTTTCTATTACTGTAGGTCACCATCAAAGAGTGATGAATGAGTTGTAAAGAATTTTCATGTTTCATGACCCGGATTCTACCATTTCACACCCAAAGGAGAAGAAGCTCTTTGAGCTTGGTCAGGAGTGGGATGTTGAGCAAGGACCAAAGTGACCTGGGTTATTATGTAGACTCAGAGGGTCCCCCTCACTGTGAACTGAGAAGCCACCCTCCTGCTTGGATCTGGGAAATAGAGTAGGGTGTGAATTAGGAATCAGTCCCCTTGCACGCAGAGGTCACCCTGTCCTAGAGCCAGGTCACTACCCTTTTTCTGTTTCCCACCCATCCAATACTTTGGCCACCTCATGCAAAGAGCTGACTCATTGGAAAAGACCCCAAAGCTGGGAAAGACTGAGGGCAGAAGTGGGCAGCAGAGGAGAAGACAGTTGGATGGCAATTCAACGGACATGAGTTTGAGCAAACTCTGGGAGATGGTGAAGGACAGGGAAGTCTGGTGTGCTGCAGTCCATGGGGTCGCAGAGTCAGACATGACTTAGCAACTGAACAACAACAACAACAACAGTGCTCAAGTCAACAAGATGCTTGGTCTTCCCCAGATCATACCAAGATCTCATATAATGAAAGTTGCCTGAGGAAAGATGGAACTTATCCAGGAGTGCCAGCTTAGGCTCACCTCTTTACTCTATCATCTCAGTATTCCTTCAGAGTGGTCCCATAGAAACTTTAGGGGTGGACAGAATTCTTGTTCTGATTCCCTCCCAAATTTGGGGTGAAAATTGAGTGGAATCATGGTATGAAATCTCTAAATTTTTATAGGCTTGCAATCTACAAAAGATAACATAAAATAGATACTCCAGCTCCTGGCACAGAACTGCCACATAGTAGATGCTCAGTTAATGTTTAATGAATGAATGATAGAATCCTTGAATTGCAACTTATTGCTTACTCTCACTGAAAAATAAATGTATTCCACTTGTTGCTCAGTTTGCTAAGAACCCTTGACTATATGATTTGATGGTGATGTTCATATTCCATGGCCTGGGACAGAGGGTGTAACCAATAGTATGATGAGTAGTTAAGGAAGAGGATGGCAAGTATCGGAAGAAATACCCAATGTAAACTTTATGACCTGAAGAAAATTTTGACAGATCTGTCTTTGGAAAGTATCCATGAGACTTTAATTTATTTAAGCATTTATAATTTAAACCAAAACAAGAAAACCAACAAAGATAATGTAATTGATTCTAACTTAGAATTTTTCTCCAGCCATATGTAGCTAATTTCTCCAGCCATATGTAGCTAAACTAATAATTTTCTTATCTGGTCCATAAATGACCTCACAGTAGGTCAAGGAAATTGGACTGGGATCTAATGTCATATTTAACATTATTTTTCACTTCTTAACTCAATATGCCAGACCTACACTTAACGCATTACAGATTGTAAGTGAAACCACTTATCAGAGTCACTTTACAAAGTCTTTACTCTTACTTTAGTAAAGCAGTTGGGGAAAGCAGTGAGATAGTAGCAAGATAATAACTCTCTTCTCTAAGCACTAAACACCAAACCATAGAAACGAACTCAACCTGCAATGCTCTGTATATCTTCAAGATATCTGTGATAAAATCTTTATGTCTATTTAATGAGAACTTTTATTTCTTGAAATCAAATGCTTTCTAAGAAGACAATGAGTATAACCTTAAGTCTGTATCACTCTGAGTTTTCTTTGGGGACATAATGTCTTTTTAATCTTTTTTTAAATTTTTAATTGGAGGATAACTGCTTTGCAATATCATACTGGATTCTGCCATTTAACAACGTGAGTCAGCCATAATGGACACAGTGCCTTAAATTCTAGGGAATTCAGACATGAGCTCTGAAAAGAATCTTGCACACCACTGAGTCCATTGAATTCACTTTACAAATGACACAATCAATGCCCAAAGAAGTTAAGTAATGTTCTCCAGCCCAAGGATCAGCAAACTTTTACTGTAAAGGACCAGATAGTAAATATTTTAGGCTTTGTGGGTCCTATGGTCTCTGCCACACCTACTCAGCTTTCTCACTGTAGTGTGAAAGGCAACGTGGTTGGCCCTCCATATTCATGGATTCCACATCCACGGATTCAACCAATCACAAATCTAAAATATTCACAGACAAAAAAATTCCAGAAAGTTCCAAAAAGCAAAACTTGAATTTACTGCACACTGGCAATTATTTACATAGCATTTACATTGCATCTACAGCTATTTACGTATCATTTACATTGTATTAGGTATTATAAGTAATCTAGAGATGATTTAAAGTATATGGGAGGGTGTGTGTATATGATATACAAATATGACACAATTTTACATAAGGGACTTGAACATCCTCAGATCTTCATATCCATGGGGGTCTTGGACCTAATCCCCCAAGGATACTGAGGGATGACTATACTTTGACAAATGAGCATGGCTGTGTTCCAGTAAAACTTTATTTACAAAAACTAGTGGGAGTTTGGACTTGGCCTCTAGGCAGTAGTTTGCCAAACCCTGACCTAGACTGCACAGCTGAATAATGTCATAGCCAGGCCAGGCTCAGCTTAAATAACCATCTATGCTTATTTATTTAGTCATCTAATTAATACCTACTAAGAGTATACCGAGTGCCAGACATGAGGCAGAATGGTAGGGCATTCTGGTACAGTTGAACAACCCCAAGTTCAGACTGTAATATTTTGCCTACAAGGATAAAATTTAGCAGTCTCTACTAATTGTGTCTCAAGAAAACATCTTCATTTGGAGATCAAATTTTTGATTATTGAAACTGTCTATGAGACACAAAAATTTGATCTCCTTTAGAGCTAATAGCCTAATACACCTGCAGTTGTAAGTCTCTGTTCTCAAATGCATAGGTGGCCTGATAATTTTATTCCCAGAAACAAGCCATCAGGATTTCCACGATCAGCACCCCTACCCTCCTGCTAGATCATGAGCATTTCTTCCAGTGAGTTTTCACAGAATTTGGCTCACCCTACAACCAACTATTCTTGTGCTTACCCACTTTCTCTAGTCTAACCACAATGAGCTCACACCAAGCAAGTTTCTGCCTCAAGACATTTGAACTCAGTGCATTAAGAATCAGTTCTTATTACCATGATTCTTATGAGTCTGGCACCTTGTCACCATGTAGCATTTATCCCAGATGATACCCTCTTAAAAAAACCTTCCCTGATCACTGCATATTATATAGCCCCCTTCTCTTTCTCTCCATAGCCCCCATCCCTCTGCATTCAATTACTCTTATTTATTTATTTTCACAGGACTTTTCACTGTTTAATGTCCTCCAAACTCTACTTTAAGCCCCTCTGGGAAGGGATTTTGTCTTTACAGTTCAACCCAGTATGCCTTCTTTCTAATACAGAGTCTCTGCCAAAGGACATCATGGGGAGGAACCAGTTTCATAAACCAATGATCCAAAGGCACTGGTTCAAGTGAAGCAGAGGACAGGAGAAATGTTTTGAATCTTTCCACAAATATTTACAAGTCCCAACAACATTCTGGGCATACTGGGTTGAACTGTAAAGACAAAATCCCTTCCCAGAGGGGCTTAAAGTAGAGTTTGGAGGACATTAAACAGTGAAAAGTCCTGTGAAAATAAATAAATAAGAGTAATTGAATGCAGAGGGATGGGGGCTGTGGAGAGAAAGAGAAGGGGGCTATATAATATGCAGTGATCAGGGAAGGTTTTTTAAGAGGGTATCATTTGGGATAAATGCTACATGGTGACAAGGTGCCAGACTCATAAGAATCATGGTAATAAGAACTGATTCTTAATGCACTGAGTTCAAATGTCCTGAGGCAGAAACTTGCTTGGTGTGAGCTCATTGTGGTTAGACTAGAGAAAGTGGGTAAGCACAAGAATAATGTGAGATGATGTCAGAATGGGGGGCAGCGGTGTGCAACCCCTGGCCACTGTGCCTATGAGTCACTGTCTACAAAGTAGGGTACGTGTTCCACAGGGTAGGACCCCAGACCATCCATTGGGGTGAGGGATAAAGAAATCAGCATTTTTATTTGAATATATTTCTATCTAAAATAATAGGAAATGAATTAAGTTTTGCTAATAGGTCATATAAAACTGCCACTGGTGCTCTCTCTTAGTCAGGATGTCTGAACGTCATGAACCAGGTATGTTACTGGAAACTTTCCAAAGGAAAAGAGTTTTCAAAGGGTCTGCAGGACACCTGCAATGTTTTTGTCCTGTTGCAGTTGATGTGTGCCTTAAGTGAATGTAGATTATATTCTTCAGCTGTAACTAAATGAAATAAATACAATACATGAATGCTTAAAAAGCTCTGTGCAAAGGAATCAATCACTGAAAATAAGTCAACTAATAAGAAAATGGTACAGTTTACATTGTTTCTCCTTTCCCTAGTAAAACCTCTTTAATAGCAACAACTCCTGGGTAAAAACAATAGTGATCTAATTCAATACTTTCAAAAGTATTTGCATGCCACATTTCACATCATGGTTCAGTATTTAGATATGTATATAGAGCCCTGTAACTATACACAGATACATAGATAGAGGTATATAAGTGAAATAAGAGTGTATCAAAACAATACTTATTAGTAATATACTCTGATATTTTATCTTCTGTCTTCTAATGTTTTATTAATAATGAGACAGTTATTATTAATATTATAATCTACCAATAGGTTGCAATATGAAGTTTGAAAAATACCAACACAGTCAGATCTGAGGAGAAATCAGCCACACAAAATTGAGTTGAGACTATCTAAATATGGATTGACCTCCATTACTGTTAACCATCAATCTCACCACAAAAGTATATTTTTCCCTTTAGAAGTTGGCTAATGATAGCAATGAAGTCATCAGAATTCACAAAATATTTTAAAAACTAGCATGCATGCAAACACCCAGACCACAAAATAAACCACTACCATATTTTTCAGTACTATTAAAAAACAATGAGACAATACTCATATGTCACTTAACAAAATCTTACTAAACTTATAAGTCTCTTTAAATATATGTGTGTGTGTGTGTGTGTGTGTGTAAAATCTGTAAATATATATTGACATATAAAGACACAGGCATATATAGATAGTCTCATCATTGTGTTCTTGGCTGAGGTGATATACAAACATTAAATAAGTTTGGAGATCACCATTATAGCTCACAGAATTGTCTGCCCTGCACCTTTAGTATCCATCTGTGGATCTTCAGGACTCTAGAACTGAAAACTGTGATTTTCCACCTTATTTCTCCTACTACTGCCTAAACTCAATGTTTGCAGTCCTTTATTACCTGAACTACTAGCCGGGAACATGTACCCGCACTGTGAAATCCTTTTCCCCAGTGCAAGTAATTGATGGACATAAGACATCTAAAGAGTAGGCCACGTAGTAGTTATTCTCATGCCAGACCCTTGTATGATTTGCCTTGTTTTGATTCAACTTACTCTACAATCTGGATATCCTTTTAGAAAAATCAACTGTGTGAAAGGATTTGGTGTATCCCAGTCAACATTCAGTTTATCAGTTACATAATTTACTCTAGTTAGAACTATATTTGGAGAGAGATAAGTCTAGTCATATTAGATATATGAACCTCAGCCAATGTCTTAGCCTTTCTAGACCTGTTTCCATATTCATAAAATAGTGAAAATACATACCTCTAATTAATCCTACTACAGGGATCCTCTGCTTTTCAAAAGTTTGCTTTATACTACAATGGTACATGTTTTCACTAACTTAAAGAAATATGAAAATTTCTGCTTTTACAAAAAAAAAACAAAGCCAAAAAGTGAAAACAGTGCTCATCGTTTGCTTTGTAGCAGTCCTTAGAATCCCAAGCAGTGAGAGTGGTATCACCAACCTCCTTCCTCAGGAACTACACTCAGCACCTCAGCATCAAGCCAACACAGTCTTGAACTAAGTCTGTGAGCATCTGTGCTTTATCTTATTTTGTGCATGCATTAGCAAGATGTGTCCTAAGGTAACTGCCTCTTCGCTTTACATCATTTCAGCTTATGAAAAGTTTCATAGGAACACTTGACTTTTGGATAGTGGGGAAATCAGCATAAGGGTTAATTAGAAAATCTATAGAATGTACTTTAGCACTTTGTTAAGTGTAGAATGAGTACTCCATAAATTATGGCTATCATTTTCTTGTGGAGATTCAGTTCTGTGTAGCACATCTTCATATGGTGTATACAACTGTCATAGATGTGCTTTAAAAAAATCATACTTTTCCTCTAAGATCAGGAACAAGACAAAGATACCCACTCTTACCACTTTTATTCAATATAGTATGGGAAGTCCTAGCCAGAGCAATTAGACAAGTGAAAGAAATAAAGGGCATCCAAATTGGAAAGGAAGAAATAAAACTATCACTATTTGCAGATGACATATTATATGTAGAAAACCTAAAGACTTCATCAAAAAAACTGTTAGAAATAATAAATGAATTCAGTAAAGCTCCATGATATAAAATTAATACACAAAAATCTATTGTTTTTATACACTAATAACAAAATATCAGAAAGAGAAATTAAGAAAAGAATCCCACTTACAATTGTATCAAAAAGAATAAAATACCTGGGAATAAATTTAACCAAGGAGGTAAAAATCCTGTATGTTGAAAACTACAAAACAATAATAAAAGAAACTGAAGAAGACACAAATAAATAGAAAGACAATCCATGCTCATTAATTAGAACAATTAATATTGTTAAAATGTCCATACCAACCCAAAGCAGTAGGCAGATTCGATGCAATCTCTATCAAAAGTCCAATGGCATTTTCCACAGAAATAAACAATCCTTAAATTTAGGTCCGTCTAGTCAAGGCTATGGTTTTTCCAGTGGTCATGTATGGATGTGAGAGTTGGACTATAAAGAAAATTGAGTGCCAAAGAATTGATGCTTTTGAACTGTGGTGTTGGAGAAGACTCTTGAGAGTCCCTTGGACTGCAATGAGATCCAACCAGTCCATCCTAAAGGAGATCAGTCCTGAGTGTTCATTGGTAGGACTGATGTTGAAGCTGAAACTCCAATATTTGGCTGCCTGATGTGAAGAGCTGACTCATTTGAAAAGACCCTGATGCTGGGAAAAGATTGAGGGCAGGAGGAGAAGCAGATGACAGAGGACGAGATGGTTGGATGGCATCACCGACTCAATGGACATGGGTTTGGGTAGACTCCGGGAGTTGGTGATGGACAGGGAGGCCTGGCATACTGCGGTTCATGGGGTCGCAAAGAGTCAGACAAGACTGAGCGACTGAACTGAACTGAACTGACATTTGAATGAAAGCACAAAAGATCCTAATAGCCAAAGCAATCCTGAGAAAAAAAAAACAAAACTGGAGGTATCATGGTCTCTGATTTCAAACTATATTACAAAATTATAGAAATCAAAAAGTATGGTTTTGGCATAAAACAGACACATAGATAAACGGGACAGAAAATAGACCACAGAAGTAAATCCACACATAATGGTCAATTAATTTATGATAAAGAAACCAAGAATATACAGTGGGGAAAGGAGAGTCTCTTCAATAAATGGTACTGGGAGAACTGGACAGCCACGTGCAAAAGAATGAAACTTGACCACTATCTTACACTGCAAACAAAAATTAACTCAAAATGAATTAAGACCTGAACATAAGACCTGAAATCATAAAACTCCTAGAAGAAAACATAAGCAGTAAGTTCCTTAACACAGGTCTCAGCTATGATTTTTTGACACAAAAAAGTGAAAGCAACAAAAGCAAAAATAAACTACATCAAACAGAAAAGCTCTCCACAGCAAAGGAAACCATCAACAAAATGCAAAGGCAACCTACAGAATGGGAGAAAATATATGTAAGGCATATATCTGATAAGGGGCTGATATTCAAAATACATAAAGAAGTCATACAACTCAACAGAAAAAAAGCAATCCAATTTAAAAATGCGCAGAAGATCTGAATAGACATTCTTCCAAAGAAGACATGAAGATGGCCAACAGTTACATGAAAAGATGCTCAACACCATTAATCATCAGAGAAATGCAAACCCAACCGCAATGAGGTATTACCTCACAACTGTTAGAATAGCTATTATCAAAAAGATAAGAAACAAGTGTTGGGGAGAGTGTGGAGAAAAGGGAACTCCTGTATATTGTTTGTGGGAACGTAAACTGTTGGTGGTGCAGTCACTATGGGAAGTAGTATGGAGGTTCCTAAAATTTAAAAATAGAACTATCATATGATCCAGCAATTCCACTTCTCACATTTACCCAAAGAAAAATAAAACACTAACTCAAAAAGATATCTGCACGCCCATGTTTACTCCAGGATTACTTACAACAGCCAAGATACAGAAACTACCCTTTAAGTGTCCATCAATGAGTGACTGAATAAAGAAACTGTAGTATAAATACACAATGGAATACTATTTGGCCATAAAAAAGAATGAAATCTTGCCATTTGTAACAACACAGATGGACCTTGGGGGCAATAAGTTGAAAAAAATGAAGGAGAGAAATAAATATGTCCACCTATATGTACATAAGGTATGAATTTAAATAAATACACATATATGTTATACACATATGGCTTTGAATATTTTGAGTGTATTATATAATATATATAATATATAATACACATACACACACAAAATTCTAAAGTCTTGAGTCCAGGTAGTGAGTGCAACTCCCAGCCAGGTACGTGGGAGAGTTCAGCCTCTGGCACTCTGGCAGAGGGAAAGGCAGCAATGAAGCAGAGAAGGAGCAGCAAGCACAGGGGTTGGGTAGGATGAAAACCAGATGAGGATGACATCCTGGAAGGCCAGAGGAAGCAGGGAAGGTGTGGCAGATGACAGGAGAACACTGCTGGGGCACATGGCTACCCTCCACTCTCTACCAGAGGTTCAGAGTGGGAAGCCCAGGAGACTTGGGCAGAGAGAGTCAGATGGGCTGGCTGATCACCTGTGACTCAGGGCTGTAGCCTCCTATCTCCCTAGCACACAGATTTGTACACTGCCAGTGTTCCATCCTGCAGAATAATGCAGCAAACAGCTCTTCTTCCCAACGCCAGTTACCATGGGAGCGAGGGTGGCATTTCTTGCCAAGCTAGTATAACACAGCGTTCAGGCCCTCAGATGGCCAGACATTCACTGTGGGTGACTGGGAAGAGGCAAGGACTGGGATGAATCTCCCAGAGGAGCTCAAATACAGGAAGCACTGGTCATTGGTCATACTGCTGCCAGACTAGCCTGGCAGCCTGGACCACCTCCCCACACCCTTGCCATTCTTCTTTGTTGTCAAGAGAAAAAAAATCAAGTCACATACTTTTACGTTCACAAATAAGAAAACAATACCATCCTAATGATGTTTGCAAGAAAATGAAAACAATCTTTCTGTCAGATCAGCACTGTTGTCTTGGTCACTTTCTGTTTCCATAGACACTAGGTCAACTTTGAAAATGATTCATAAACATTCACCTGTATTTTTCAAAGATGAAATGGAAGGGCAGGGATTGGAATCTTGCATTTTATTTTCCACTTCTGGAAGTGAGGTTATGAAGCCACTTATTTTTTTCTCTTGGTCTCATTTCCATCCACCTATAAGACAAATGATATCACATTTGACTATCTTCTTTGCACAAAACACATTACGCATTTTTAAAGAACAGTGTGATTTACTCAGTTTTACTCACTGGCAAAATCCTTCTTTTGGGAATGTCACAGATGGATGTTCTTCAGACTTTTCTACCTCTACCACCCTCAATTTAAATAATGATTAACTTCATGAAACTACTGAGGACAATGAATTATAGGGTTTCTTTCACATTTTTCTGCACAAGAGTAAACATTTACCAGAGAAAAACCCATTTTACTATAAGCAGAAGTCAATATTGCCATCAACATCAAAGAACAATAAGGTCAATAGGAAGTGTCCATTAAATCCCTTCCAATTTTGGAATGCACCTTTGTGCCAGGGGCTTAGCAGATGAGTGACAGTCTTCGTGGATAAACGAGGTACCAATTTTCTAGAATAATCCCAGAGCAACAAAAGAATGACAGGATAGTTTTACATATAAAAACAAGAGGCCTGCCTGCTGTTGCATTTGCTAAATAACCCCTCAGTCACTCAGAAGAAAGCATGAGTTTACTCCAAAGAATACTAAAAGCTCCTATTCTCCAATAATGCAAGCAAATCAAAACCACTGGCCATTTCCCCCCTTCCCTTCCACTTACCCTGTTCAAAGTCTTGGCTTACTCTCAGGACTGCTCTAGATCCTCTGGGTAGTTTCCTCTCTTCCTGCCCCTCAGTGTGCCTGGTCATCCTTTTAGTGCTGCCAATGCAAAGCTCTTCAAGTGCCCTCAGTCAGCACCCAGGCTCCTCTTGCTCCCACATCCCTTCACTCCTGTTAACTATCTGATCAGTCTTCATTTATTTATTGCACGTATTCCCAGTATAAATTATTTTCACAGATGCATATAAGTGTGTGACTTGCCAAGACCGCAGCGTGTGTGGGAATCCAGTTCTCCCTTCCTCTGCTTCTGCCCGTCAGACTATTGTCTCCTCTAGTTAGCACCTGCAGTAAAGTCACAGCCTAAACTTGTGACAGTACCATGATATCCAAGGCAACCAACGGCAAGGTCCTAAACATAGAATTATTTCAATGCAAGACAAAGCGTAACACAAAGCTGAGGAACAGGCAAACAAAGCACATGCTTTAACATATGTCTTCATTAATATTAAATTGAGTTAGTTTCTGGGTGGCAAAGAGTTGTTTCACAAATTATACAAAGAAGGAGCACTGTAAATTAAGAAATTGTATGGCCATGTCATAATGCCTGATAAAATGTATTAAAAGTATACTGAGGAGAAAAAAATTAACAGAGAAAAGAATTTTTAAGTTGTTTTTCTCAAATACTTAAGACATCAGTTCTGAGTCTGAAGCACTGAACTAGAGGCAGAAACTATTTTATTGTCTTCAACCTGCTCATTCAAAGTTGGGGAGCAGCCTCTGGGAAGCAAGATCCACAGTGGATTTGAACTGTAGGAGCAGGGGCGCTGGGACAACTGTTCCACAGTGTAGGAAGGTCTACAAGGTGCATTCCCAGGGCTTAATGTACCACTACTACACAGAAGTTCAAGTTTGTACCTATAAAATAAATCTTGAGCCTCAAATTTTCAACTAACCCACCTGCAAACAATTCTTAGTATGTTGTTTTAGACACCTTTTTTAGTAATTTAAGTACCGTTTTAATCTGCCTATGAGCCCCACAGGTGACCAAAATGCTTTCCCTCATGTTATTTCCTCCTTCTAATATTTTCTTCATCTCAAACCCTCTTTTCAAGATCCTACCCACTCTATAAGGGCCATATGAAATGTCAATCAACCACTAAGACTGTCCTCAAAATTCTTGCTCCCACCCCATCTGCTCAACCTCCACCCAAGTTGACAGGTTCTCTCTCCTCTCTAGGAACCTTCATGGGATTTCACCTACATGAGCATTTAGAACATTAAGCACTGTCCATTGCCTTTAGTTGTTATAAATTTTATCACCATCACAAACCCCTGGAAGGATTGCACATACTTCAAATGTGTATTCCTGTAATATTACACCAAAAAAATTGAATAAATGAATTAATTAATTAATGAAAGACCAATTCTGGCCTGGTGTATATCTTAAACAACCCAGGTCTAAAAGAAGCTAAAAGACCTTCTTTATACCTTAAGTTCTATGCTTGTGCTGATTTTTTTTTAATTTTATAAGATAAACAGAAACTATTAAACCCAAGGGTAGCTCAGTGGTATAGAATCTGCCTGCCAATGCAGGAGACATAGGTTCAATCCCTGGGTCAGGAAGATTCCCTGGAGAAGGAAATGGTAACCCACTCCAGTACTCTTGCCTGGGAAATTTCATGGGCAAAGGAGCCTGGTGGGCTACAGTCCACAAGGTTGCAAAAGAGTCAGATACAACTTAGCCACTAAATAAAAACAACAATATTGATTCTAACATTTGAGGCTAAAAATCCCATAGACCTGGGAAAGGACAGCTGCAGTCATAGAGAAATACACTCAGTAAAATAAGCTGACATAGGAAGTTGACCCAATAAATGACTATTTTGTGAGAGGTTTAAATATAGAATCCTGTTAAATTAACTAAACAAGGCCATTAGATGGAGGTGGCACTAATGCCCTAGAGGCGCACCTAAGTAAACTGAAATCTAAGTTTGTAAATGCCTCAAGGTTACAAGATCAAAATGCTAAGAATGACCAATCAGAAATAGCCAACTAGGCTTGAAGTTACAGCCAATCAATAATTTCCTCACTTTGCTTTTGTTTTCTGTTGGGAGCCGCCGGGATGCACCCAGTCCGTGACAAGGTCATGGGACGAGAGAGGAACCTTCAAGGCAGCTCTTCCTCACATGGGGCTGCCCTGGGGGCCCAATATGTCCCCTCCAGAGCCACCAGGATGAGAAAGGAACCTTCAAGGCAGCTCTTCCTCACATGGGGCTGCCCTGGGGGCCCAATATGTCCCCTCCAGAGCCACCAGGATGAGAAAGGAATCTGCAAGGCAGCTCTTCCCCTCGAGGTTGTCCCAGGGGCCCGGTATGTCCCTTTCTTCCTTCTGTCTTACTGTTGTTGGGCTTTCTATTAATTTTTGGAAATGATAATATATAGTAATAAGGCCTCGCTGGAAAAGTCCAAGCCTTTTTGGAAATGCTTAAGATTGCTCTGGCTCAGGACACGACCATAAACATCAAGTCATAAAAGAAAAGGTCACAGGTATAGCTTGCTTAAAAGATTATAATGTTCTAGAATAGAAAAGAGTAGAGGTGTTTAGATTTAGAAGTAGATATACTGCTTTAGTTTACTTGCTCCTTGGTTGAAAGGGTTTTCACTATTGCTATTTCCTTGCTGCTACTTGTTCATTGTTTCCCTTTCTTTAAACAACATGGGATATTATGGGTATTTTTGTAAAGTTAGAAAGTGGGGTATATAGGATTTTAATAGAAGACTTATATTAACCAGCTTTACTGCCATTATCTTACTATTAATAGAGGTGTTTTGCTGCTTTAGAGGTGTTTTTGCTGTTTAATAGTTAATCGTTGTAAATTGAGATTTTGTGGTTTCAGGTAAAGAAAAATATCAGGTTTTTCTCATGGTACTATTTTCAAAAATGTCAAACATGTTACTGTGACCCTTCCCATGTATTGTTTTATTGTCCAAAGAATTTACACTATACCTGAGATTTATGAAACATTGTTTTTGTTAGAGTAAGAATGTTAGGCCATTGAGGCAAGAAGATTATGTACGGGACATTTAAGTATAAACCCTATAATCAGAAACATTCTAGATGAATGCTTAGGGGAAAAACACGGGGGAAAAAAATACTGACGGAAGCACAAACCAATATCTGATGTAATATATGGTGACTTAAGGGGGAGGTAACATTCATTCTATAAAAACTGAGCTATCCTAAAAATTAAAAAAAAGCTACCTCTTCTACACAACATCTGTGTGTGTGTGTCTGTCTGTCTTCTTCCTCGCCGACGCCACTCATCCCTTGGGTATTCCTGGTCCTGCCGGGGCTGGACCGGAGCAGTTTTCTATGTCTTTCCCCAAGCTCCTGTCAGTGGAATGTCCCTAACCACTTCTGACATGGCCCTGCCCCATTCCAGCTTATTTTTGCGCAGAGAAACTCTACAAACTTTTAATATGCCTCAGTTCACCTTTTAACAGCTCTGGTGTCAGCACAGGGAACCAAAGAAGACCCGAGAGCCCGCAGGAGGAGTGAGCAAACAGGCAGAGGTATCTGTGAAGT